>NW_025401200.1:7500-85446 GCF_011075055.1 Mangifera indica | reverse complement strand
CCAATTTAAATCATAAATTAGAATCGAACTTAAGTTGAATAGAGTCGAATCATTTTTTATTCGAACCAAGTTTGAACTGAATCAATCAATCTCTTGGCTCATGAGTCAAATCAAATTAAACTATGTAGTTTGAGTTTGACTTAGTTTTAAAAATGAACAAACATTTCGGTTTCAACTTAACTTAAATTCAAGTTGAAGGCTCAGCCCTATTAATAACAACTTGTTTGTGTATTTTTTATGACTCGCGAGTTAAATTAAGTCGAACTCCTTCTAGTTTAAGTTTGACTTTATTTTAAAAATAAGTTAAATCCTCTCAATTCAAACTTAGCTCAAATTCAAGTCATGGGTTAGCCCGTATCATTAAAGATGATCTTGTAAGCTTTTTCAACGAAAAATTTAAAAAATATGTCACTAAAAGTATAAATCTATTTATTTGTAAGGTGAGTTGTTAAATTAATGAAAATAAATTTCTTTTCTTATTTTTTTTTTTAAGTGAACACAGAAGACAATGTTACAAGGTAATTTGGGTGGGTGCTTTGTGAAGAGACGAAGGTGGGCTTAATTGGAGAAGTTAGTTTGGCCATGTTTCTTGTTTTGTTTCACAAAACCCTCAAAACAAATGGTTTTTGCTTATGGGGTAATAGGCCTATGTCAACACAAGAAGTCCATTTCTTCTAAATACAGATCCTTACTCACTGGACTTCTGCATTGAATATTGGGCTTCCAAATACCAACTCTAACTTTACGATGATAAATTATTTAGGAATTGAAACCGAAAGCTCAAACGAGCACTAATAATTAGAAGCGTTTAAAACTAGTTAACTGAATTGGTTTATCAATTTTTTGAATCGAATTAAATTTTTGATTTGAAAAAAATTATAAACCAAAACTGAACCAAATTTGAAACGAACCAAAAAATACCAATTAGCTAAATTGAATTTTTGGTTAACCGGTTTTTAAACCGAATTTTTAAAAATTATCATATTTTATTATTTTTTTCTAATTTTTTGAAAATATTTTTACTGTTTTATTAATTTTTATTCAACTTTTTAAAAATTAATTCGATTCAGTTCATTAGTTTTAAAAATTAGACAAACCGATAAGTAAACTAAAAAACTTATTTTTCTATATTTTTAAAACAGTATCCAAATCAGTTTTTTAAATAATATATTTTTCAGTTCAATTTTTTATTCAAAAATTAATTCAGTTTGATTATTAGATAATTTTGAATACCTCTACTAACAATATCATCTACTACATTTTTAACCAAAGTAATTTGATTGCAAATGTTTTCATTATATAACAAATTTTTCACTAATTTTATGAAAATAGTTTTTCTAAAATTTTGTCCTACGAAATGATTCTTTTTTGACAAAACTAAAATTATAAGTAAAATTGAATGCTAAGCTTTGGTTGATAAAACTAACATTTCGTCAATTAAAATGATCATCCTCATCAGGGTTACTGAAGAATTATCAAGTAATAATCCTTAAAAAATTACACCATGTTTTTGGTAGCTTTCATCAACCCAGTTGTGGCAGGTTACATCAACATGTGGAACTTGGTGATTCGATTATTTTGCTTAGCTCTCAACATGCTGATAAAGATTCTAAAGATTTTTCTCCAATAACGGTCGTCCCCATGGAGACTCCACCATGAAAGAGCAACCAATGGGCAGTGAAAGGTGGAATTAGTGGACGCTTTCTGAAAGAAAGCTACACCAGGCTCTGCATTCCCCTTTTAATTGACCCTCTTTCTTCAGGATCATTATTTACCTATTTCTGTGGGCCAAAGGACTATTTCACCCCCAGTTTTAGTGTAATCTAAAAGTTACACCTACAAAGTTTGAAAAATCCGATATCCCACCTATGGGCTAACTTCTGTTCAAAAAAGTAAGGATAAAATCTTTATTTCATTAATTATATTAAAATAATATAAAATTCATTATTTTTTTCCCTCACAGTTTTAAAAACTAACAAATTTACCCTTGTCTAAAATTTTCTAACTTTCAAAAATAATACTTTCTCTCTCCCAAAACCTAGGATTTATTTTCCAAAGGCTCTTTGACCACCAGAGAAAGAGCTTCAACCTACCATCTCACCGGCCACCTTTGAAGCTTCCAGATGACCCACTGAAGAGTCATCTTCGTCGATTCTAAATGAATCGACAAGACAAGGGTCTTTATCTATTCGTCTGAAATCGAAGAAGATTTTGTCGATTTAAACAAATTGATGCATCTTCGTCACCTCTTCTTCTATCGGAGAGTGAAGATTTGGTGGTCGACGAGTAGTGGGTTGAAACGTTATCATCGGTTGTTAGAGAATGTTTGGAAAATAATCTCTAGGTTTTGGGAGGGGGGAGAATATTACTTTTAAAAGTTAAAAAACTTTAGACAGGAATGAAGTTGTTAGTTTTTAAAACTGTGAAGAGAAAATATAATAAATTTTATATATTTTTAATATAATTAATGAAATAATAATTTTATCCTTATTTTTTTTTTAACAAAAGTTAATTTATGGATAAAACTTTAAGTTTTTTAAATCTGATAAGTATAACTTTAAGAATCATTGGGCCCTTTTCTGTGGAGTTGTGGTAAGATAAATACTTATGAGAATAAAGCGAATTCCATTCGATCCGTGACGTAATAAGGAAATTAGTTTTACGGGTATAGGAATATTTGACGTAACGTGCTCTCAGCACTAGTGGTAGATTTAAGATTTTTTTAGATTTGGACGGTTCTTGCCAAATTTGATATCAAGCTAATTATTTTAGATTTACGCTGAGCTTAAATTTGAACCATCTTTTATTTGGATTTCTTTTAATTCGAATTCATCGCATAATTAATCCCATTGATGATAAACAAGATTGTAAGTTCCGCCATTTTAAATTTGAGCTGATCTGGAATTGACTTTTGTTGGGATTCGTTTTAGTTTGAATCCGTTTTAATGCCCCAGCATGCGCCAGAAGCGGGACACGTGTTTTGCACTAAGAAACAAACTTTAGACTTTCTCCAAACCACACAAAAGTCATTACCAGAAAGCAAACTAGGAATTAAAATACACTTTCCTTCTTCCTTTACCTAAATTTTATCTAACAATACTTTGAAAAATGTAAAAGTGGATTCGGTGAAAGTTGGTTTAATTCGAATCTATTCTCGTATCAAAATTAATTAATTTATTTATTAAAGATATTATTTATTTTTTAATAATAATTTTTACCCTGTTGACATTCATTTAGTAATATTATACACAAATTCGAATAAAATATTATTAAAGATTCAAATTAATCCAACCTTTTGCATGAATAAACAAACTAATATTCGAAAATATGATTTTATAATTTTGAATTAAATATAAAATATATAATCTGATACTTGATCAATAATGACATATTACCCACAATTTGTGGCTGTAGTATTATTCAATGTTGTGATGATAATGATTTTGGTGGGTTAGTTTGGAGACCCACATGGAAAACCAATCAAATTATATTTTGTGTATTTATTTTAAGTATATAAATATATAAATAAATATTTTATATATATTATTATATAATTAGATGATTTTAAATTAAAAATAAAATAATATTTAATTACATATAATACATATAAATATATATTTAAAATAAATATATATAATTTTATTGAAATAGAAATGGCCGTTTAGTTGATAATTAGGCCCGTGAACAACGGCTGGCCATTTATGGATGCGAGTATTGTCACGAGATGCCAATGGAAAACACAAACTGACAAGGGAACGTCTTGTTTATACGGACCAAATAAATTATTTTCAACTTTTTATCCCCCTTGGATGGAACTCACATGCATACTACTTAAATTATATATTATATTATATATCAAAAATTTAATTTTTTATATTATATATCAATATTATATTAAATAATATAATTTTTAAAATATAAAATAATAAAAAAGAGTAATATTATGTGTACCTATTTTTGGTATATAATTCATGTATATAGTAATGTGTCATCATGTAATTAGGTGATTTTAAAACATGTGTCCTCATATGATAAAGAAACATCAAATCACATGATAACACCTCATCTATGTATATAAATTATGTATCAAAAATAGGTACACATAATTTTATTGAATAAAAAAACTCTAATTGATACATTATTATTTTTAAAAAATATCGTAAATATTTTTAAAAATTTAAGATTTTTTATACATATCTATAGTATATTATTATTATTTTTAAAAGTGTATCGATTCGTATCAGTAATATGTATTGTCACTATATTGTATTAATTCAATATGTCTTATGATATGTATTATTTTTTATTTGTATCGTATTATATCATAAAATATATATTGTATATCGTAAAATATTAATAACTATGTTCACGTATAGTTTGTGTCAATAGTTTTGCCATCCTATTGAAATTTAATTGGCTTTTGAAGTAAAATTAGATTCGACCCAATCTCTATTTGAACAAATCAAATTGGAGTTATGATATATTTAATACGAGCTTGAATCAAATCAGTTTGAGTACAATAAATCCTTAAAAAGTTATCAATAAATTCATTTTTTTATTAATTTTTTATACGTTACGACGAATTTTCTTTTTTAGGCGTTAATCTTCTTCTTTAACAATCTTTCTTCTCTTTTGATTCTTTCCCATTGGGTAACTTATAACCTCATGTCTTTTATCTCTAGCTTATGCTGAACTTTATAGATTTGAATCCACAGCTTTATTCAGACTCAACCAAATTCATACTTATGTGAAGTACCACCATTGAAACATATTCTAAGAAAGGGCTTGTTCACATTCTCCAAACAGAACTGTCGCATCGATTAACTGCCATTACTCAATATTGATGCTTGGAAGAAATGCAAAAAGTTTGCTGACTCATTAAGCAATAAACTTGCAAGTATCCATTTGCCATGTGAGTGAAGCGTGTAATTATAAAACTCCTTGCAGTTTTTCAGGCATATCCCATCGAGCAGAACAGTGGGTAGGTATTTTTTTTCCTATTAAATTTAAATATTACACATTCAATATGTCCCATCTTCAAGCATTTCATTGTGTCTTCTTCAACTTTATGCAAATGGAATTGAACTTTCTTGTAACCATAAGTGTCTAGTATACCATATACTTACCACGTTTCAAGAACTTTCTTAATGATCTTGTCTACTTTCTAGTAGTTCACATGATTTCCACATATTCTTCTTGCCCTATATGATGTAATCTTCGGGTCGTTGAATTAATCTTCGACAATATAAAAACAAAAAAAAAAAATAATATATCATTTTTTAAACTCTTTAATAGTTGATATGTGGAATTTCAAATATAAGTATGGAGATATAAGTTTAACTTCATACTCTTATAAATAGATTTGAATATAAATACTTATTTCTTTGTATATGTTCACATGTGGGTTATTAGACTAATCTCTGCAGGTTTTAGGGGAAATAAGTAACATCATACATTCTTTATATTCTTTATAACCCAAATCCCTCTCTATATATACTAAAACAAAGTCTTTTGGACTCTTCATTATCTACCTGCTAAAGCCTAAAGCCACGCCACTTATTGGAAAATGGGTGACTTATGGAGAAGTCTCAGAAGAACCCAGGTGAATATTCTTCTGTTTTAGTCTTTGTTTTGTCTCTGGCTGCTAAGATCCCTTGGTTCATAATAATTCTGTCTGGTTTGTTCTTTGCATTTCTTTTGCCGGTTGATTTCTATTGTAGGTACTTAATATTATTGGATTACTTGGTGTGCTTGTTTTTTTGAACACAAATGGAGTTGAGAGTAGAAAAAGGGCCCAAAATTTGGAGTTCTTTGAGTACCCGGCTATAAGTTGCAGAGCTCACAGTGCTTCATTGGAAGATTTTGGAGGTGTTGGTGATGGAACTACATCAAACACAAAGGCTTTTAAGGCTGCAATAGATCATCTGAGCCAGTTTGCATCAGATGGCGGGTCACAGCTCTTTATTCCTCCTGGAAAATGGTTGACTGGAAGCTTCAATCTCACCAGCCATTTTACTCTGTACCTTCACAAGGATGCTGTTCTTCTTGCTTCTCAGGTTGGTAAATTTCAGCTCAAAGTATTAGGCCATAAGAAACTAATGCCCATTGGTTGTTCACCTAATATTTTTCAGTTTAGAGCCATCGTGGTTTGACTAATAATGTTGACATTCACGGTCGAATTATGGTTTCTTATTAATATTAGTGCCAACATCTAAGGTTAGGTGCTAACCGAATCAAGTTTGAATATCTTTTGATTCAAATTTGTAGGGTAAAAATTAAAGATGGTTTGAATTCAATTTGAGTTTGATTTAAATTTTTGGTTTGAATCTATAACTTAAGATTTATAGTTTCAATTCGTGATTCATTAATCAAATAATATTATTTTATGTAATAATGGGTAAATTGATATTATTTTAATAATCATTTAATATATTTAAATCGAGTTATAACCCAAATTCAAATCAAATCAAACTATGTTAATTTGAATTCGGTTTGAAATTAAGTTAAATGAATATGAACCTAATTAAACTTAGCTCAGTTAGTACCTAACCCTACAGACAACTGGGGTCTGGTGGGTGAAGCCCTTTTTATAGGAATTTAAACCTACTTAATTATAATAAATCCCTCATTAAATGGACTATTTTCATCATAATAATTCATTCTGAGATGTATGTTTAGCGGGAAATGATCTGCATAACATTTTGATTCAATTCTGTTCATGATTTTTCACAATTTTTATGAATTGGATTAGGACGAAAGTGAATGGCCCCTTATTAAACCTTTACCATCGTATGGTCGAGGACGGGATAACGCTGGAGGCAGATATAGCAGCCTAATTTTTGGAACCAATCTCACTGATGTTGTCATAACAGGTAGTATTAGATAATATTCTCCATGATTATGGGGTTAAACATGTATTAATTACTATTGAATTTTTCGGAAAATTATTTGAGATTGTTGAGGAATAGATGGAGTTTTATTTTCTTTCAGGGGACAATGGAACTATTGATGGTCAGGGTGAACTCTGGTGGACGAAATTCCGGGCGAAAGAGCTGAATTATACCAGGCCTTACCTTGTTGAAATCCTGTATTCTGAGAATATTCAGATTTCCAGTCTCACATTGATCAATTCTCCATCCTGGAATATTCATCCTACTTACTGCAGGTTTCTCTTTTGCTTGCTTATCCTTGTTTCTATTATGTGTTGAAAAACTAAAGACAAAATAGAAGAATATAGGGCAGGTATCAAACCAATTCAATGTACACTACTAAACAACTCCTACAAAAACAAAGCAATGAAGAAATGTTGAATATGTATAGACATCCTACATCACTTGTGGATGATAAGATATAATTGATTGCATCGTTCGAGTTTATTATTAAGACATGTTTTGGGTTGTAAAACCCAAAAACAAAATAGATATGCTTTATGTTTTGTGTGTTCAAAGTGAATAATATCTTGATAATGAGTTGAATAAAACTGATTAAATAATATGTAAGCTCCTAAACTATCAAAACGTGTTATAAAACCTAAAAACAAAACCTTAACTGATGAAAAGATATTAAGTATGTATGAGTATCTCTCATTGCTTAGATATGATTAGATAATACTGACACATTTTGGATTGTAAAACTTAAAATAAAAACCATGATACATTGTGAATCCAAAGCATTCAATAGCTTGACAATAGATCAAACTATCAGCCCAAGATGTTACATTATCGTTGGTCTTAAGTTTGATCTTGTTTTTGCAGCAATGTCATTGTTCAAGGCGTAACAATCCTAGCACCAGTGACATCTCCAAACACTGATGGCATCAATCCAGGTGAGAATGAAAAATACCACAACGAATTGAATGAGTTGTAGTAACTCTTGAGTTAAACGTTCGATTTTGGTTTCAGATTCTTGCACAAATACCAGGATTGAGGATTGCTACATTGTCTCTGGAGATGATTGTGTGGCAGTTAAAAGTGGCTGGGATGAGTATGGTATTGCTTTTGGGATGCCAACAAAGCAGCTTGTCATCCGACGACTGACATGCATTTCTCCATTCAGTGCTGTGATTGCTCTGGGCAGTGAAATGTCCGGTGGGATCGAAGATGTCAGGGCAGAAGACATTACAGCAATTGATTCTGAATCTGGGGTCAGAATCAAAACTGCTGTAGGAAGAGGGGGCTTTGTGAAGGACATATACGTCCGAGGGATGGCAATGAAAACCATGAAGTGGGTATTTTGGATGACAGGCAATTATGGAGATCATCCTGATAATAACTACGATCCAAAAGCTCTTCCGGTGATTCAGAATATCAATTATCGGGACATAGTTGCAGAGAATGTAACAATGGCTGCTAGATTGGAAGGGATTCCTGGTGATACGTTTTCTGAAATTTGCATATCTAATGTGACCGTTGGACTAACTGCGAAGCCAAAGAAGCTACAATGGAACTGTACAAATGTTGAAGGGATTTCAAGTGCTGTGACTCCTAAACCATGTGAGTTGTTGCCAGATCAAGGACCAGAGAAAATCACACAATGTAATTTTCCAGAAGATAGTTTGCCTATAGATAACATTAAAGTAAGATCTTGTTACTACAAGTATTTCTAATACAAATATGATCTGTTTATGTAGGGAAACTTCTACATGTAAGGATTTGATTAATAATTGAATATCCCAAATCCATATAAAGAAGTTGCAAATTTGAAAATATATTCCTGAAAAACAAGTTTCCACTATTACTAATTTGAATACCTGAACTTCATTTCTGTTGATGTTAGCCTCATAGTTTCGCCCTTAAAAGATGACTAGTGAGGGAGAGAGACAATGAGTTTATATTGTCCCTAAACCCTCAACTTTTCTTTAATATGTGATTTTTTACACCAACACAAACCCCAGGCTGAGGGACTTGACAACACCACTATTGATGTTGTTTCGATATGCACATTAATAGACTACTTAAGGTTGTGAGGTCTGGTTTGTTTTGATTTTCATTGATTTCACAGTTTTGCCTTTAAAAGATGCCTCACGAGGGAAAGGGAGATAATGAATTTATATTGACTGTAAGCCCCTTGGCTTTTATTCGATGTGAGATTTTTTACATCAACACTCTAAGTCCTGATCTATCTCTGGATGGAAAGGTTTCTCAGATTTGGCAATTGAAACCGTATTGTCCTGTCAGAATTTCTGTTTGCATCTTAGTTTCCAGATACAGTAAACTACAGCAGAAAAAGCAATCCGAACAACACATAGATGCAGGCAAACAAGTCACTATATTTACTAGTAACACTTGTTTGCAGTGCTAAAATCCCGACAATTAACACTTGGAGAGAATTTTCTACCAGTTTCTTATCAAACTGAGTTCAAGCAGCTTTTGACAGATTTGCAAAGTACATCCTCAGCATATTTTTCAATCCCCAACCCTCAGAGAAGTTATTGTCAAGTTCCTTACACATTATCTAATTCCAGCCATAAGGGAAGAGAAAACAAACTCCAACGTTGTTCCTATTCCTATCCACTCTAGGTAAGAGTGATGGAACATACATTGTAGTAGGGGAAAAGGGTTTGTTTTGCATGAATTTCTACAGCACAAGCAAAGGATGCCCCTAATAAGTTGGGTCTGGGTTGAACTTCACCGATTCCCTCCAGATGAGCTCCTTGATGTGATCTTCAGTACATGATGAATGCTCAAAATCAAAGCTGAAAGGCCTGAGGCAGACAGGCTCATCATTGATATCATGCAGAGATGCTACATATGGGTGACAAAGTGCCTCGTCAACTGCAAACAGATGAGAAAGCATTACTACATAAAAAAACTTTTTGTAGGTTGGACAGGGCAGCGGAAAAAAAAAATCATGTGCTGGAAATACAAATCTTTCCTCGTACCTGTAATACGTTTGTTGGGATCAAAAACAAGCATTTTCTCTAGCAGATCAACAGCACCTGCAGACTTATTGGGAAATCTAGTTGAGAAATTTTGCTTCCTGCATTGTGGAAGCTGTCTAACATACCTTCGGGCATTATCACTTCGGAGAAATCCAAGGCTGGCATCATCAGGCGAGCCTATTAACTTTAAGACAAAAAGAAAAAGAACACAGGGATGAAGTTATAAGCGTGAACACTGAGAAGCCAGTAGAATTCTACTCCGTTCTTACCACCAGAATGACAGCATTTAATATCTATTAGTCTTCCATAAATAAAAGGCAGAGACTAGGAAGGCTCTGCCAGTAGGCAATATAACCATAACAAGCACAACAGACCAAAAGAATCAGTAAAGATTTCTGGTCTTGGATTAAAAGAAATGGCAGTATGAAACTAAGTAGATCTAGGCATTCCACCTCACCTAGTAATACTTCAACAGCAACTAAAGTTATTGTATATTAATAGGTGCAAAACATTACCAAATGAGGAATTCCCTCTAGAGTGTAACCAAAGGTGAACAATTTCAGAGTACTTTATCTGTGTTTAAATGTGTCACTTGTGTGTGTTTTTGTGTAGAGTCTTTGAAATGGTTCAGCAACTTCTAAACTGCGTTGGTGCCTTTTGATTTAGGTTGTAATATACCAGTAATAATGAGCTACTGTAGATTCTGTAGAACGGCAGCAAAGATAATTTCACAACTTCAGTTTAAATAAGTCTCACCAACCACCCATAGCCATACCTCAGTGATAAGTCTGAGCTGATGGACATAATCTTTCCCAGGAAACAAAGGTTCTCTTGTCATAACTTCACCAAGTATGCAACCCACAGACCATATATCAATTGCAGCAGTGTACTCTGTACAATTGAGGAGCAACTCTGGTGCTCGGTACCAACGAGTGACAACATACTCAGTCATAAAATCTGTTTCAGAAGTAGTCCTTGCCAAACCAAAGTCTCCAATTTTAAGGTCACAATTGGCATTGAGAAGCAAGTTGCTGGGCTTGAGATCACGGTGCAGGACATTAGCTGAGTGTACATATTTCAGTCCTCGTAACAACTGATATAAGAAATACTGCAAAAGTTTTTTCAAACCCAATGTCAAAATCAGTTTCAAACCTAGCATATTCTAGAAACAAATCAATGTACTCCCACATGTAAAAACTACATAGGTAGAATGTGTGTCCAGTGCAGAAATGCAACAATCTAAAAAATAAATAATTTTCCACATTAGGACCTAGAAATCATCCCTCCGTCAACATCTTAATCAGAAAAAAAGGGGAATTAGAAATATATTATCAAGATACAAAATCATCCTGTGTGATTAAAGAACTATAATAAGAAATAAGAAGCAAAGTGATGTCTCATGTATGCCAATATTTTGATAAAAGTAGTTCTATTGACAAGTTGCAAACCCAAAAATTACTGCTAGTAACAAACCTGACAATGATCATCTGTTAGTGGTTGGTTGGAACGAATTATCTGATGAAGATCAGTGTCCATTAATTCATAAACAATGTAAACATCATTGAACGTATCCTTTTTGGGGGGCCGTATGATGTCCTGGATAGCAATGACCTGTTGGATACACAAAAACTTGTTAGAAATAGAAGGTCCACATACAAAATGAGTGATACATGTAAAGCTACTTCCCGGGGAGAATAAATCTAACCCACTGAAAGTTGATGATAGACAATGCATATTTAAACAACTCTGGTTCTGATAAGTGGATATCCATGTGAAATTAAATTATAATATGTAACATGCCACAAGTATCAGGCATTTGACATCATCAATCTTTCTCTGCAGAGTGTAAGATTCAGAAGTCCACACAGCACCTCTAATTGCTCCCTGGCTTTTTCACAAGGCATCCACTATAAATGAAATAAAGAAAAGGTACTAACCATGAGCAGATTTCAAAGAAAGGACTATCAACTCTCAAACAGAGATCTACCCATGTACTGTGTTATGACACATCCACTAAATAAAAAATTCAAGTATAAGCATTTTTACCATCTTAAGCCTGCAGGTCATAGTTCATCTGAAAGCCTTTTTATAAGTAAACAATAAATCATGAGATCAAGGGTATGGGGTGATATTATCATCATGAGAGTTCAGGATAACTCTGAAGCATAAACCAAAGATCTAATATTCTAGTCAGAGAGATACACAACTTACATTTTCATGGCTCATGTGACGAAGAAGCTTGATTTCTCTCAACGTCCTTTTTGCATCTATTCGGTTGTCAAATGCATTACCAATCTTCTTAATGGCAACCTCCTCATGTGTCTCCGAGTTTACAGCAGCACTACACCAATATATTCCAGACACAACAAAGTCATCAACTAAACAACAAGTTAAAGAAATCTGTTGCTAGAGTGAAAAATCACAAACATACAGTCCCCAATTTTAAAAGTTCCAAGCAGCTAAGTAACACTTAAGTATCAAGCCAAAATTATAGCAATTTAATTGTCATCAAACTTGTAGAAGAGGCTAAATCAACTTAAATAAACAATAAAAACACCATATTGTTGTCCCCTTCTGCCGTTTATCTCCATAAGATAAACAATTATGCTGAAACAGACATCCCATCGTTCAATAAAAAACCAAAAAAAATTCAAAGTAAATCTCATAAAAAAACCCGGGAAATCAATCATCCACAGCCATGTAGCAACAACTGAAGCAAAATCATAGAGAGAATAAATAGTCTCTTCATTGTCTTACATTCAACTTTCCAAGAAATCACTCTAAGCAAATTACATCAAATAAATTTCTCATGGAACTCAGAAACCCTACGAAAATCCTTAGGAAATGTAAAAACTTACCAAACAATGCCATAAGCACCTCGACCTATGGGTCGAATGGGAGGAACATACTTGCTGGAGACCTCAAACAAGTTACCGTACACGTTGTACTGCACGTAACGACCGCCATGTGTGAGGACTCCTTTGATATTGCTAGTTTCGCCACCGGCGCTTGACTCTTTAGCAGTTGCAGCAGCCATTATATTTTTCAAAATCAATCCAGAAGTCAACTGGGTTTTCTTTTCAGTTTCTAGCTTTCTTGGCTAAATAAATTTTTATCAGAGTTTGCGCTTTCTTTCTTTCTTGGTGAAGCAATGGTGGGGTGGCTTTAGTCCATTTTTCGATGTGAAAAATTGAAAGCTTTTTATCTGAATTTTGTTTGAAAATCCGTGAAATGAAGTCGACTTTTCTTATTTTAATAATGTTTCTGATCTCGTTCCCTACAATTTGCTCACCAAATCACAATTTGCCTCGTGGTTCATTATTGGGTTAATATCTCCGCTGAATTTGGATCTGACTTTCTTCTTCATTCCAACTCAGATTTTGAATCAGTCAGATGAAAAATAAATAGATGAAGTAATTTTGCAGAAAAAAAAAATCTGCCCACCTACTACAATTTATGATAATAAATTTCTGTCTCCTGCAAAATTCATTACTTTACAATTTCAGAATCACATGTATTAAGCTAGTAAAGAAAAAAAATTACCTTTTTAATATCTCTTTCACCACTTTTTTCTTCTTCAGCGGAGCTTCATGATTGTTTCCTTTTTGACTAAGAATGGGCTTGAGTTTCTGAGAAATATGTTTAAAGGATTGAGTCAGCGAACACTTCAGGAAATGGTTGCGCATCTCACGGGAAGTTTGCTCACTTGCTATCATCAGATGTTTTGAGAAGCTTCTGATCTCTGGCCCCTTCGGGCTGCTAGCTTGGTAGCCCGAATAAGAACTAACTTGTTTGTTTTCAATCTAAAACGGACAATTTGACATCAAATTCCGTTTACTTTATTGGTGAACAAAGAAGAAAAATCTATGAAAAATGAGAATAATTGGGGAAAAAAAAGAAAAATCATCCTAGAAGAAAAAAAAAATCATCAAAAAGAAAAAAAAATTCATTAAGAAAAAGAAAAAAGATGTCAAGTCTACCACCATAACTGCTGCAAAAAGGGTAAACAACTGAAGTTAAATAGAGAAACTACACTCTACCGATGATAATAACATAATAAAGATTACTAGAAGCAAATGGGATCTCCATATCAGTATCAGAATGATTGCCATTAAGAATGTTGTCAGTTTCACTGGTAATATTATCATCAGCAACCATTGAATATTATATGAAATTAGTCAAGAAATTGCCCTGCCAATCTTTTTGGTAGTTCTGAAGCCAAGAGTGACTCCCAAGGAATTACCTTATGCACAATGTTCACCTGGCATAAACTTGACGAAGGCATAGTCGACGAGAACAGGAAGCTTGAGCAGGAAGGACGCTTACCCAGTGTATGCCAAAATCAGACTGTTTAAGTGACCAATATCTGCAAATACTGCTTCGGCATAAAGCATGTGAAGTGACTGAGCTCAGCGCTGATCCCAGATAATGCCGAATCCCATGCTGATGGTAAGCTGGTAAATCTGCAATCTGTTTTTCCGGATGCCATATATTGAAACTCTAGTCATGGTAAAGCGAGCAGTTGCCGATTACAGGGAAGTTCAGAGCGCTGCCAGGTTCTTTATTTGGGAGACTACGTATGAAAATGATCCAAGCATTGCCTACTGAAACCAACTTACCTTCTTGTTTGAATCTTAGTGAATTATAAAAGTAGGGGTTGGTGGATTCCATAGAGTTGCTCGGGTTTAGGGCCGATGATTGATTCAAACAAATCGAGTTCGAGTAGGAGTAATTTAACTCGACTCAACGGAATTGCCAATAATTTAATGGTAAATTCATCTTATTTAACAATTTTTCTTTTTTTTTTGCAATTGTTTTTCCTTCATCGGCGATATTTTATTTTTTATAATGAGCCATCTCTGTTCTGATAGTTTTGCTGACAAATTTATTATTAATTGGACGAACTGAGCTCAATTTAAATTAATTTTTGTTTAAATTTAGTTTGATTTAAATTTATCTCTATCTAAAGAGATATGATAATGTATATACCATCTCTAACCATATCATTCAGTATTAGAGTTAAATTTGATTTTAGCTATTCAAGCTTAAATCAGAGCTCGGATCAAAAGAATTAAGATTAAGTTTATAATTGAATTTATTTTTATTCACGGGCCAAAATTTAAGCGGATTTGAATATTGTTATTTAAATTAAACTATATTAAACCAAACCTAAAGTCCAATTATTTTAAAATTTAATTTAAATCTCAATTCGTTGGTTAGAGTTTTGGATTCAAACAAATCTCAAAGTTACGTTTAATTTGGCTTGGGCCGGATCTAAAGCGGCCCTGTCGGGCAGACAAACTGACTTTGGGATGGTTAGAAAGACAAAACGACACCGTTAAATCGAAGAGTCTGGAGTATTTTTAAATACAAAAACGGAAGACTCTAGTAGACCCCGCCAAAACCGATTCCAAAACATAGCAGTAACTCGTTGGCAAAGAAGCTCCCAGAACTTCTCCTTCCACTATATAATCACAACCGTCCTTGGCCTCTCTGACAACAGGACCAATAAAAAACTCGTCGTTTGCACTCGCACAAAGAGCACTTACCGTTCACCTCATCGCTCGCAAGATCTTCCGCAGCCGATAATTCGATTGTCAATGGCTGAGGTTCACAGGGGAGACGTTGAGACCTTCGCTTTTCAAGCGGAGATCAATCAGCTCTTGAGCTTGATTATCAATACGTTCTACAGCAACAAAGAGATCTTCCTTCGTGAGCTCATCAGTAACGCATCCGATGTACGTGTCCACTTCTCAATCTTAACCATGCTTAACGATTCTTGTTCAAGTTGAACTGTTTTTTAATTTTACAATGTTTTGATTCATGTAGGCGTTGGATAAAGTCCGATTCGAAAGCTTAACTGACAAGAGCAAGCTTGATGCTCAACCAGAGCTTTTTATCCGGCTTGTTCCTGATAAAGTCAACAAAACACTCTCAATTATCGATAGTGGTATCGGCATGACTAAAGCTGGTACGCCATCGAACAGCGATTTTTCAGTTTATATTTTTGTGAATTAGAAAGGAAAAAATTATTAAATGCAGTAATTCAATAACATAGAAAAGCTACTCTTACTATTTTTAAGATTATGATCTGAATAATATAAAAAATGAGATTATAATTTATAATTATATTATTCACATGATTAAATAAGCTAAACTGAATCGTCTTTTTATTGTAGATTTGGTGAATAACTTGGGAACTATTGCGAGGTCCGGTACCAAGGAGTTTATGGAGGCCTTACAGGCAGGCGCTGATGTTAGCATGATTGGGCAGTTTGGTGTTGGCTTCTACTCTGCATATTTGGTGGCTGAGAAGGTTATTGTGACATCTAAACATAATGATGATGAACAGTACGTTTGGGAGTCTCAGGCTGGCGGATCCTTCACCGTTTCTAGGGATGTTAACGGTGAGCCACTCGGTAGAGGAACCAAGATCACACTCTTCCTCAAGGAGGATCAAGTAAGAATTTCATTTCATGTATCATATTATTGTTTGTACATTTCAAGTCCTATATCAATTTTATAGTCGTTTATTTTAAATATTCATTTGAATATATAGACTTATGATGCAACTAAAATTGTGGCATTTGGACTTGATGTGAGCTAGATGGTTAAAAGAGACCGTAGTTAAAATTTGGTGGTAATATGTTGAAATGCAATTGGTATTGATAAAATGTGATTTTTCTTTTCTTGTTATTGTAGTTGGAGTATTTGGAGGAGAGGAGATTGAAGGACCTTGTGAAGAAGCACTCAGAGTTCATTAGCTACCCCATCTATCTCTGGACTGAAAAGACTACTGAGAAAGAGGTCAGTGACGATGAAGATGAGGAAACCAAGAAGGAAGAGGAAGGTGATGTGGAGGAAGTGGATGAGGAGAAAGAGAAGAAGGGGAAGAAGAAGAAGGTTAAGGAAGTGACCCATGAATGGCAACTGATCAACAAACAGAAACCAATTTGGCTGCGAAAACCTGAGGAGATTACCAAGGAAGAGTATGCCTCCTTCTACAAGAGCATCACCAATGATTGGGAGGATCACCTTGCTGTGAAGCACTTCTCTGTGGAAGGGCAACTTGAGTTTAAGGCCATTCTTTTTGTTCCTAGGAGAGCCCCATTTGATCTCTTTGACACAAGGAAAAAGATGAACAACATCAAGCTTTACGTGAGGAGGGTGTTCATCATGGACAACTGTGAAGAGCTCATTCCAGAGTATCTTAGTTTTGTAAAGGGTGTTGTTGATTCCGACGATCTCCCACTTAATATTTCTCGTGAAATGCTGCAACAAAACAAGATCCTCAAGGTGATCAGGAAGAACCTGGTGAAGAAGTGCATTGAAATGTTCAGTGAGATAGCTGAGAACAAAGAAGATTACAATAAATTTTATGAAGCTTTCTCCAAGAATCTGAAATTGGGTATTCATGAAGACAGTCAGAACAGGGCTAAACTTGCTGACTTGCTCAGATACTACTCAACCAAGAGTGGCGATGAGATGACCAGCTTGAAAGATTATGTTACAAGAATGAAGGAGGGCCAGAAGGACATATACTACATCACTGGTGAGAGTAAGAAAGCTGTTGAGAACTCTCCCTTCCTCGAGAAGCTAAAGAAGAAGGGGTATGAAGTGCTGTACATGGTTGATGCCATTGATGAGTATGCCGTTGGTCAATTGAAGGAGTATGATGGAAAGAAGCTGGTCTCAGCCACTAAAGAAGGGCTAAAACTTGATGAAGATGAGGAAGAGAAGAAGACAAAGGAGGAAAAGAAGAAGTCGTTCGAGAGCCTCTGCAAGACAATCAAGGAAATATTGGGAGACAGAGTAGAGAAGGTTGTGGTGTCTGATAGGATTGTAGACTCTCCATGCTGCTTGGTCACTGGCGAATATGGTTGGACAGCTAACATGGAGAGGATTATGAAAGCTCAGGCTTTGAGGGATAACAGCATGAGTGCCTACATGTCAAGCAAAAAGACTATGGAGATTAATCCTGACAATGGTATAATGGAGGAGCTCAGAAAGAGGGCTGAAGTTGATAAGAATGACAAATCAGTGAAGGATATTGTACTGCTGCTCTTCGAGACTGCCCTCTTGACCTCTGGTTTCAGTCTGGATGATCCCAACACTTTTGCAGCAAGGATTCACAGAATGCTTAAATTGGGTCTCAGCATCGACGAAGATGAGACTGCTGGCGATGATACGGAGATGCCTCCTCTGGAGGAAGAAGGAAATGAAGAGAGCAAGATGGAGGAGGTCGACTAAAAGGAAAAGACAAGCAGAATTATAAGCGAACAAAAAATCAAATATGAGTCCATTACAAGCTGCGAAAAGTCAGTAACATTTATTTGTTGTCATACGTGTATTCTGTTTTTCGGTTTTGTATAGGATCGTGTGGTCTTTGTTTTCTTTAGTTTTAGGGTCATAGTTAGTGGCTTCGGCTGACCCTAAATCATGTTACCCTGTGTATTATAATAATGAAATATGGAGCTATATTGCACATAATTTGTATTGTCTATTATGTCCTTTTGATTTGTCTTTCATAGGCTCTGCTATACCATATTGAATAGATGCTCACTTCCCAGATTTTCCCTTCCCTGTCATCACATTTTTACAGTCACCAAGTTCGTTTTCAAAAGCCACGGTCCAAAGAGCCCCAGAAATGTGCTTCCCAGCTTTCCTCTGCCATTGATTCGGTTTCTGCTGTGGATGCCTTGGCTTCATGTGCGTCATCAAGAAACCTAGAACTAGGGGTTTGCCTCCATGCTTTAGTTCTAAAATCCAGGCTCAAGAACAATGTCTTTGTCAACAACTCTCTTCTCAATATGTACACAAAATGCCAAAATATTGAGGACGCAGCAAGGTTGTTCGATCATATGCCTGAGAGAACTATGGTGTCCTGGACTTCGATGATATCAGGTTACTGCCAGAATGGAGCAGCTGATAAAGCAATAGCTCTTTTCTGTGAGATGCTTAAAAATGTGCATTCCAATGAGTTCACTCTAGCCGCGCTTCTACAGGCTTGTGCTAAGAAAGATGATGCCTTCTCGGTCGAGTGTATTCATTGTCTTGTGGTGAAACTGGGGCTTCTGTCAGATGGCTTCCTGAGAAATTGTTTGATAGATGCGTATGCAAAATCGGGTTTGTTGTTACATTCAGAGAAGCTTTTGGAGAGATTTAGTTGTGGGGATGTCGTTGCATGGACTTCAGTTATATCAGGCTATGTATTCAATGGAATGATGGAAGAAGCACTTGCCATTTTTATGAGGATGCAGGTTGCAGGGATTCTACCTAATGAGGTAACAATTTTAAGCATTTTACATGCGTGTTCATTGATTAACCATTCGTTGAAAATACGGTGGGTTCATGGCTTAGTCATAAAAATGGGGTTGTGTGGCAATGATCTTATTATTAACTCTCTAGTTGAAGTGTATGTGCTTAATGGGCATTTCAAGGAAGCAATGGAAATTTTTGGTAGATTTTCTTTCATGGGTGATGGCTGTTATCTTAGTCCAGAGACCATGGCCAGCCTTCTGCAGCAATGTGGTCACTGGAGATATGTGAAGTTGGGGAAGGAGATTCATGGGTACCTGAGTAAACATGGTTTCTTTCCTTGTATTGTCATTGAAAATTCTCTGATCGACATGTACGCTGAAAATGGAGATGGTGAATCTGCCTACCAGCTCTTTGCAAGGATGAACCAGAGGGATATAGTTTCTTGGAACACCATGATTACATGCCTTGTAAAGAATGGTGAATCTCATCAGGCCTTAATGCTGCTTCAAGAGATCCACAGAAGAAAGGAAAATGGTTCAGTGTCCCCTGATTTCATTACTATGTTAGCGTCGATTCAAGCTTGTTCAAACTTAGAGTCATTGCAGCTAGGCGGAATAATACATGGATACATAACTAGAGCAGGTTTAATTAATGATATCTTCGTTCAGAATGCTCTTATTGATATGTATGGAAGATCAGGCCAGTTGGACTTGGCAGAGAATATTTTCAAAGAAATGCTTATCAAAGATCTTGGTTCGTGGAATTCTCTAATCAGTGCTTATGGAGTCAATGGAGAAGGAACCTCCGCTCTCCGGGTTTTCACTGAACTGAAGAAATCAAGCTCTGACAAACCAAATGCAATTACATATGTGAATATTCTTTCTGCATGTGCTCACTCAGGAATGGTTAAAGAAGGTTTTGAAGTTTTCAGATGCATGTACAGAGATGGCGTTGAACCGAGTATGGAACATTTTGTCTGCATGGTGGACCTGTTGGGGAGGTCAGGAAGGCTGGAAGAAGCGGAAGCCTTTATAGAAGAGATGCCAGTAAAGCCTGGTCCGGAAGTATGGGGTGCTCTGCTGGGTGCCTGTGGGCTCTTTGGCAACATTACCATGGCCGAAAGAGCAGCAAAGCAGCTCTCAACTTTGGAACCAGAGAGCAGGATTTGGAGAGTTGCATTGTCTAACGTTTATGCTAGTGTTGGTAATTGGGAGAGTGCAGCCAAGATGAGAGCCGAAATGAAGGGATTAAAAGGGACGGGAAAGGAGGCTGGATGGAGTAGCGTCGAGGTCGGAGGTTATAGGTTCAAGTTTATGGTAAATGACACAAGACATCCGGAGAGTAAAACGATCTATCAAGTTCTGAGCAGAATTATGGAGCATATCAGTGATGAGGTTCGGGGATGACCATAATGGTAAATGTTACAGGAAGGATCTTTCAAGCATTTGGTTGGCAGCAAAAATATTTCAGGAAAGGAGTTGAGGATAGATATAGAGTTGCGGTTTGCTTGAAAGAGTAACAAGCCAATATATATGTCCCGGACTGATCAGATCAAGAAATACCCAAACCCAAACCCCTGATTGAGTGAGGGTGTGATCTAGATCTAAAAATATTGCTTTAAATCTTATAAAATATAGTAATTGGATGAAGCCTATACACTGCTAGTTATATTTCAGACTTGCTACTAAATTTAAAAATGGGTGTCGAGAGAAGTGGCATGTGTGTACAGAAGAATTTGAGTCTAAACAAAAGCCAATTCAAACTCCGGTGAATTCAAATCTAAACAAAGGTCAAACTTTGACTGTTCTAACAATTACGCCAGAGAATGAGAAAAGCTAAAGAAAAAAAGAACAGGAATTACTAGAAAAGAACAAAAGAATTGTTTACAACCAAAAAAAAAAAAAAATTCTAATATGGTAATGTTGACAAGACATCAATATCGAGCTCAAAAGACTGATTTTCTTGGCGTCAAGCTCAACTCATACTCCCTGTTGAGCCGAAGCCGGCTAGAACCCGCCCCTACTAATAAGTATTACCATTTTCAAATTGACAACTAAAACTGATTAATAACTTAAAATGAAACCAATCTTTTTGTAGCAAAAATTAGTAACAACAATTGAAATCTATATCTTATGTATGGATACTGCATAAAAATCATATTGAATTTGGATAGCAGAAAAATACTCAAAAACTGACTGATCTGAGCCATGTAAATTAAATGTTCAACAGTTTCACTAGAGCAATGGAATAAAATTTACTATTAATGAAATAAACATAACCATACTTTTCAGCTTGCAATAAAAAATGCCAAAACAATCGTGATGTAAAAATCATCTCTCAAGGAAGATTTGAGCTTGTTGGTTCTGCACTGAAACCACCACCGTGACCAAAGCCAGGCCTTCCACCAGGACCCTGCAAGTTAAATCCGCTACATGAATATGCTACTACTCCATCATTGGTCAACAAAATGAACATATACCAGTTTACAATGCATGTTACAAACAAATAAACATATTCAAAGAGTCTTTATCGAGATTCATAGACAGCAAATTATGCTTTCAGTGTTGGGAATAGAGTTAGATTCCAGCTCTTAGGCATGCATCCATGTTTTGAGTTTGGCTTGTTTTGTCCCTTTAATGTTATTGTTCACCCAACAGAGGATATTGTTTAATTCACCAATAACCCTCTGACAATACTGTGCACCAATTCGACTAAAATCGAATTGGGTATTATGGATTCAAACTAAAATCAAACCGACCCTTGTTTAGACTTGGTCTAGCTCGAATCCACTCCTAGTTGAGATGCATCATTTCTGGCCTACTAGGTTGCAATTATATATTATAATATTTTTTAAACACAAATTAGTATCAACTAAACATATAAAATTGGATGTGCCAAAACAGCCCACTTGGATTGTCACTGCAAAAGCTCCTTTGAGGTGTGTCTACATGAATAGCATCTGGATGATGCTTGTACATAAAAGCATACAGTCATACCAAGCACAGAACTCCAATGGGCTTACCTCATGCTAGCGAGAGCCATCGTACTTAGTGTTGGCATGGCCAAATGTTATAAAATTTCAAGTCCAGCTCAATCAAAGAACCCTCATGTTGGGTTGTTAAAATAATTGCAACGTGCATACAATTTGATTTTGAGTTCATGTCTTGGATTGGATTCAAACCAAGCTAATTTGAACTCAATTGTCAGCATGGCTTGTTCAAGCTTGAAATGAGCAATCATGACTAAATCTCAAGCCATGAGTATAAGAAGCTATCGAGCTCAAGCCTAGGTTGGCAAACTCTAAAATACTATGTTGTTTTGGCCAATCATGAATGATGACCAAAATGACACCGCACATGTTTCAAACTACTAAATCATTTTTCTCAAATTTATGTTCACTAATAAAATAAAACATTGAGGAAAGTTTAATTATGTTGAGAAAAGAAAGAATGAGCCTATATATAATGAGTGCAATGACTTGTTAAAGTGTCAATTTTCAAAATGGAATTTTTGCAATTGGGTTGACTTTATTTATGATGGATGCGATGATTATTAAATTGACTCTTTTTGATGTGGGATTGCAAAATCCCACATTGAAAAGGCACAATTTAACAACTCATTTCCTCATCATAAATAAAATCAACCCAATTGCAAGTGATGGGCCCATAACCCACAAGTGCTAGGATCATAATCAGGCTCTGATACTACAGGATAAAAAATTTAACATAAAACAAACTAAATAGGATTGCAAACATGACTACTTAGAACTTCGAATTAAGTGAGTTTATAGCCAAACATGTCTTCAGATCCATCTCGATATAAACAGCGAAATGCTCTAGGTGTTTCTTGTTCTTTTCTCATAAGTGATTTCTACTGTTTAAGATAATGACGGTTTTCAAATTGAGACAAAAGAAGAGACCTAGCCTCAATATAAGACATCTGTCCTTGTCTCACCCATTGAAGATCGCTCAAGAGAAAAGAAGAAAAAACTCCTAGAGCAAATTATTTTTTTCTACTATTTTATTGCTTATATTGAGATAGATCCGAAGATAGGTTTATCTATAAAACTAATTAATTTGGTGTTCTAATAAATCATGTATGCGGCCTTGTCCAGTTTGTATTATGTTAAATTCATTAACTTGGAGACACTTTAACAACTCAATTCACCCATTATAATATACTCTTTTTCTTCCAACACAATTCAACTTTTGTCCAATGTTTTCTCTTATTAGAGAACATCAAATTTAAAAAATAATCATTTATAAGTAATGTTTTCTTTAATTAGATAACATAAATTTAAAAAATAATCACTTATAAGTTCAATACATATACAACATCATTTTCGAGTTAAAAGGACTGTTTTTCTACAGTATTGAACCAAACTCGAGCATTAGACGCCATATCAAGCTCAACACCTTTATGTCGAGCCGATCTGTATCCACCCTTTAGTGTCAAACCATATAAACAATTTGTAACAATGCCTCTCACTACCATTGATCATATATGACATGACAAATATATATTAACACAAATACCATTCAGGAAAGAATGAAAAGATAAGATGGTTCTTGAGTAAAAACAAGAAAATTACCCTGAAAGAAGGCTGGTAGTCAGCAGGAGCTCCACCCTTGTCACCAAAATCACCACCTGGTCCTCTGGGACCTCCACGATAGCCATCCCTATCACCAAACCTCCGCTCTCCTCCCTCAAAGCGAGGTGGACCAGTATAAGAACATTAGCCCAAATCACATTGCAACCGATGAAATGAGACAATAAGACAAAATCTCAACGAAGCAGCATTTACTGCCAAATTGAAGCATAAAAATTCAGTTAACACTGGATTGAAATTTCAGTTCCACATTCCTCGACAAGAATTCAAATCCACAAATCATCAGACATGAACACATTTCCATTGCAATCATAAAAAAAAATTACCGTGGACGATCGCCTGGGCCACCAAAGGGCCTACCACCAGCAGGCCCGGCCTGCTTCTTCAAAGTAGCAGGGACAATTTCAGAGGGAAGATTGAGGTAACCTCGAAGGAACTCAATGCCTTCATTAGTGTGGTACCAGTAGTAATGCATCCAAGCAAAGGTCTCACACACATACTCCTTTGACTTGAAGCTCTGCATCAACTTAATCACCTGAAGATTCGGGACATCGATTTCTGGGTGCTTTGCCAAATTGTAGTCCTTCTTTGCATAGCAAACACCCTCTAGCAATGGCATAAAAAAAATAAAAAAGGATCTTTATACACGATCTCAAATACCCAAACAAAACCTCATTAAAAAAATTTTAATTGACGATACCCTGAAAGAGGTACTTGGAGATCTCACGACGGTTCTTCTCTGGAATGATCTGAATGAACAAAAGATTAAACAATTACAGAAGCTGATATTACATTTTATTTGAACTCGCAGAACCTAACAGAATCTGACGGAGAAAAAAAAAAAGCGAAAGAGGGTTTAGAGAGAGAATTACCATGATTGCAAAGAGGGGGAGATTGGTGAGAAAGGACCTGAAGGCAGCAACAATGCGCCACTATCAGTCTCACTGTTATAGCTCTTCCTTGCAGCAGATAAACCGTACTTCTTTTGTTTGTTTCTTATGAATTCTCCTGGGATCTCTTTTGGTGATTTGGGCCGAAATGGGCTACACGTATCAGTAGTTTTGATGGGCCCAAAATAAGCCTGTAAATTTTCTAATTGGACTTGTACTTCTGACGAGCACCCCCCACAGCTGTGTATTGGGTTGGATCCTCTCTAGACTGTTTAAGTTCATTTCAAATAGGTTTAAGTTTGTGTCAAGGATTTATTCGGATAAAAACTGACTCCACAAAGTTTTGTTTTTGTCTTTTTTTTTTTTTAAGCTTCGTATCAAGTTTACACTTTCCTTAATGGTTCAGGAAACATTATTGAGACTAAATTGAAGCATATAATTCCGGGGAATAAAGAATGGGGACAGCCCTGATCATCCCTGACCTAAAACATAAAGTAAAAAAGATGATACTGAAGAACAGATATTAACTTCATGAACTGATCACCACAAAAGAAAGAGAGAAAAAAGGAAATTCAATATTATATCAATGTCCTAGCATTTCCAGGGAGTTCTCAGGTTGTTATCTGTTGGGACATCTTTTAAATCATGTTACCTTCTGCATCAGAGTGATTCATTCAGGAGAACAGACTCGATGTGATCTTGGAAGATTTTTCTTTTCTTCCGCAAAATTTCTAGAGAATTATCAGTTAAGAAGGCATGCTAGTATTATGAGTCGAAGTTGCTTCAGAAGGAGGAAAAGGGGTGTGAGCAGAAATAATAGAGACGGATTTGATAAGATGGTCGATGAGACGGTCAATCAAAACAAAGAAGTTCATTGTGTTATAAACAAGTTAACTAATAATGTCCAGAAATATCTATTAAAAGCTACACTGTTTTGAACGAAATCGAGATCGGATTCGAGTTGCTTAGAATTTTCGAATTCGAGAGTCAAGTTGATAGAATCCAATCCTTATCCTAGAAAAGCACTTTAGTCATTTCAATTACACGTATAAAGTGATATGGTCAGTTATCGTTCATCTGCAACAAGCAACCTGCTCAACCCATTTTGAAAAGGCTGAGTTTTGCTTTACTTCGATTATTTTTTTTCATTATGTCACATTCCAGGTGCCAGAAAAATCTTTGTTTGATTTGGATCTGTTGGCTATATGATTTGAACCTGGAGTGGATCTGCCCACGGCTTACCTTATTATGGAAGCATTGATTTAATGTTGAAATTCAGTGCACAGAAACAACTGATAAACTGACACGTAAATCTGTAGGAGGTTTCCAGTTTTAATCAACTCTATATATATATATATATATATATTAGAACCTCACCCGATCTGGATTGCCTTCATTAGGATCAAACTTATTATACCAAATATTACAAACGACATGTTTAATGATTGATTCCATAATCATTGAACTAAGTAAGTTAAAAATTTAATTTTGGTATATTACTAAACAAATCTTAAATTCATATACTTTTAAACAGAAAATTTTTTTTTTTATCACTCAAACTATTTATTTAAGAAAAAAATTAATCAAATAAATTTAGTTATAAAGTAGAATAATAAATTAATCATTGTACTACACAGTTATAGACAGTAAATATACAGACATCATCTAAAACAATGGTCGGCTAATTTTGGACAAGAGAGTGGATTTTAGCTTAATTTAGCTTTAATAAGAGTTAGTTCGAGTTTGATTTAAAACTAGAATAATTAGTTTGAAAACAAGTTTGGTCTGATTGTTTGGTAAATAGTAACACTAGAGAAGCAGAAGACATGTTGTTGAAGAAGAAGCATTGAAGAATAAGTGGAAGAGTAGCTAGAGAAGAACAAAAAGAGAATCACCGGGGAAGAAGAATAAGAATTGCCTGCAAGTAAGACTGGACTCGAACCGAATCTATTTGAGTTCAAGTTTGAGTTCGAGCTCGGTTCGAATGAGTTTGAAATGAGCCAGCCCTATATGAGCTCAGTCGAGCTCGAGCTACTCGTCAAATTTTTTAATTAAACATTTTGATATAAAATGACGTTGTTTTGACCAATATGTATTAAAATGATGTTGTTTTAATAACAAAAAACGAGCTGAACAGAATTCAAGCCAAGTTCGAGCTTGATTTTCACGAGCTCGAGCTCGAATTTGAGCTCAACTATATGTAAACTGAGCCAAGCTCGAGCTCGGCTCGGCTCGGCTCAATTCGAATCCAACCCTACTTGCAAGACCAGCTCTATTGTGGCAATGTCGATAAGCTCTATAAAAGTTGAGTTGAATTGAAGTTTTAGTTCGAGTTCAATTTGTTTGAACTAAATATGAATTAGAACCTCAACTAGTTCAACTCGAATTTACCTTTATTTACCGATATTAAAAGTTGTATTAATTTATTTCATATGATTATACATAAATCATATAAATTGAATTGAAAGCATGAATTCATACTAATTTAGAACCAAAAGGTGATCTTTTGAGAATCAATTAATCTAAAGTTTTAAGGGAAGCAATAACTTCATTCGACGTTCTTATTAATTTATTATTGATAGAAACATAGAAATTAATTAATAGCTCAGTCTTAACCACTAGAATAATAATAAAACTATAAGTACATTTTTTTTTTCTATAATTCAAATATAAAGATAATATATTACTATTTAATTGAATATTTTTGAATTAAAGATAAAACAATATCTAATAACATAATGTAATATTATCTGTGTATCCAAATTATATGTGTACGTATAGTATTACCTTTAGAATATCTTAAACTAGAGTTCTCAATTAAAAAATATAACTCAAAATTAATTTGTTTATTTATTTGACAATACTATTTATTTTATTAATAATAATAATCGTCTCTTCAATAACTTTTTAATGATACTTTATACTAATTCAGATAAGTTCGAAGTGGGCATTATAAATTCAATCATAGCTCGAACTGATTGATGTAAATTCACCCTACATATTTTTATATATGATTGAAATGAATTATTCCTGTGTTTAAGAGCAGTACTTGATAGTTCTAAAAGGCATTAGTGAAAATTTAACCGGCAATACTTCATCATTAGCTTTATAAAAATTGAATAGGCCAAAAACCTTACTCCCATCCAAGGTTTGATGAAACCCTAATTGATACTCGCTAAGAATTAAAAACTCAAACTTTCACTTATAGATTATTAAAATTAATAAAATCAGTTAGTTGCATGTATGTATACGCAAATCATATGTCAAATCTATATAACTCTCTAGCAAATAATGTATAATTATATGTTTTATTTTGTTCAAAGAATAAAAATGTTATATCAATCAAACTATAACCCAAGTAAAAAAATTTATCACTCTTCAACCGTTATGAGGTGGTCAAAACTTGTAACTAATACAGAGAATTGTTTAAATAGATATATAAAGCTAAGGGTGGATTCAATTAAGACAAATTGAATTAGGTTAGTTCAAGTTTAGTTTAAATTTAAAAAGTTCAATTTGAGTGATTTCAAACTAATAATAAGAACGTTGAAAGAATTATAAAAAAGTGTCAAATAAGAAAAAAGATTGTTGAAAATGAGGAAAAAGAAGAAATGCTGATGAAATAATTAAAAAAGAAGAAAAACCATAAAAAAAAGAAAAGTAATAAAATAAAATGAATTTGCTGAAAATTTTTCAATAATTTGTTAGATCTAGCTAGTTCAACTCAAATTTGAATTAGGGTTAGGGTCAACCTAACTCGAGTTTGGCTTATTCAAGTTTAACACTAAGCCAAAAACAGACCAACCCTAATAAAGCAACGGGCCACTTGTATGTTGTTCAATTTAAGTATAAATAACTAAATGCATCATGATCTACACTACAATGACATATTATATGTTAAAGTATTAAAAAGTTAATTAACAATTTCCAAATTACATGAAAATCCTTGTAAAGTGAAAACAAATCCATTGCTGTGATTGAACCAAGTATGATCAACAGCACAGTGGGGCAATTAACACCAATTATGAAACATTGCTTGCATATATACTTTATGTCAAATTTCCTTACATTTCACAATCTCACCAATGAAAGTCAAAAAAAGCAGAAAGGAAAGAAGAAGAAACAAACTCTTTTCAAAAGTAGGAAGGAGATGAGGAGTCAAGGATAATATTTTACCATCATTGATAATTTAAAGACCTCAAGGAAAAGAAGACAGTGTGGTTCCTGTATTTGATGAAGCTGGTGCAATGTCTTCCCCACTAAATGGCCCTTCAACATTGTCCCAAAATAGAAAGCTTGAGTGCTGAGATTCAACCCATTCATTCAACTCTTGCCTCTGTAAGCAGTCAAGTGATATTTCTCCTTCATCATCCATGCTACAAGATTGTACTTGATGATGATGATGCTGATCAATGGGCACCATGCTTTCCATGTTCTCTGTCAATGGAGGCAAGTAATGAGCATTCATACCAGTTGTAAAAGAAGCTGAAGGAGGAAGTGCTTGAACTTGATGCTGGTTTGAATTCCACGTTTCGTTATTCAAGCTGCTATCACAAACCCCATCAAGTGGAGTTGGTTCAAAGATAAAAAAAGGGCATGAAGAAGAAAATAGGGTTTCATGAGCAGGCGGTCTTGTTATTAATTCTTGATTCACTAAATCTAGTTGATTTGAAGCATAAGTTATATGGGAAAGCTCAGTAGAAGTAGTAGTAGTGCTAGGTGTCGACATGGTGGCCTGAGGTGCTGAGGGTTTTCTTATTTTCTTCTTGATCCATGAATTCCAGTAGTTCTTTATCTCATTATCTGTTCTTCCAGGCAAATGACTTGCTATATGAGCCCATCTACAATTATCATAAGAAGAGACAAAGTGAAAGAATGAGTAGAATGTTTGCAACTTAGAATGTGAAAGATAGTAATCTGGTTTCAACTTGTTAACAAACTCTGATAGCTGCTTGAGCAACTACTATAACAGTGAGAGATTTCCTGCCGTCACTACAAAAAGACTGGGATTAGTGAAAGAAAAATAACAACTAAATAAATATCTTATCGTTATAAATATTATTTTTATGATTTTAATAATAAATTATTTATACTTTTTATTAAAACTAAATAAATTTATAATTTAAAAAATAGAAATAATTATTAAAAATCTATTTTTAATTGTTAAAAGAGAACAATTATATCGTCATTTATTATTATAATTTTTTTTATTAAAATTTTTATTTATTAACAATGAAAATATCTTTAACGTTGATATTTTCAATAGGAAAAACTATAATGACAGACGACTTGTTAAAATTTTTTAATAATGAAAAATAGATTTTTAATAATTATTATTTTTTTATTAAATTCACAAATTTATTTATTTTTAACGAAAGTATAAATAATTAAATACTAAAATCATAAAAATAACACTTATAACGGTAATATTTATCAGCTCTATTACTAATGCTAACTTTTTTTTGTAATACATATTTTGAAAACAAAAACCTCTTGTTAACTTAATGTGGAAGCTTGTTTAAAATTTCTGAATTGGAAAGGAAAACCCCATTTTAATTCAAGTCTAAGAACCCTAACTTCAGTGACTGTGCAGTGGAAAACGGAATGTCTATAGCAGAGAGTTTGATAAAAACCTGTTGCCTACAACACTATGAAGGCTAATAATCAGCCTCTCCTCTTCAGGAGTAAACCTTCCTCTTCTGATATCCGGCCTCAAATAATTTATCCATCTTAAGCGACAACTCTTGCCACATCTTTGAAGACCTGAAAAAAGATTGGATAATTATATTTGACAAAGTAGTAAATGATTTAGACGCAGGATGGCTAAGAGAGAGAGAAAGAGCACACTGACCAGCTTTCTCAGGCACTTCACTCCAGCAGCCATAGCCATGAGTGGTGATGTATCTGATGAGCTTCTCATCTTCTTCAGGAGACCAAAGGCCTCTCTTCACCTTCTGTTGGTTGCAGCACGAGTGGTGACCCATATTATTATCTTATTAACCTTAATATCTCTTCTCTATATATAAATATATATATATATCTATATCTATTTTGCTTGTTTGGACATTATTCTGATATATGTACAGAGAACTGAATTGAATCAGAGGCCGATTTGCAAGCAGTGAGGTGTTTCAACCCCCATTTAAAAGTAAGACAAGTACAAATGGAGCCGACATTGAAACCAGATGGACCCGGATTTTCATCTAACCCTAAAGTGACATTTCATCGGTTTTTATTCTCCATATATCTCCAGTTACTATTTCCTCAATTTCTGTACGTAGACTTTGTATTACGTAACCATTTTTCACGTACCCTAAACCTTGCTGCCTGCTGCCGGTTGTTCTGCAAACCCATCTTAACATTCCTCTGCGTAACGTTTTAATCGCCACACGTCATCCACAGAAGTAACCCCTACAATTTTTTATATTATTTAGGCTGAATAATCCACTCGAATTTTCAGAAAGAACGATTCCTGGTGTTTAAAGTTTGAAAATTTTATTTTCTCATCCGTATTGATCATTTTTTTTTAAAATCGTTGAAAAGAAAAACTGTCATTTATCCTTATCAAGGTTAAATAATAATTTGTCCTATAATTATAAAAATTATAAATTATAAAAAGTCAGTGGCCAAACTATCTAACCAGTTTTGTCTTGCTACTAGCCATTTGTCGGTGTTTCTATTGCTTCTCGCTTAGATCTATTGTTGGCAAACTTTGTCTTGGATAGATTTATTGTTTCCACTAACTTTGAAATATCTCATCACCTGCTCAAGCCCTAAATGCATCCAAATTCGCTAGCTCCCCTCAGGTATTTTCTAGATAGGAAGAAATGATAAATAAGAAAGAAAAAGATAAAAATAAAGATGAGAGAAAAAAATATAAAGTAATTAAGGTAAAATATAAATTATTTATACTATAAAAGGTGTAAAAGATATACCCTACAACTATTAAAACTAATGACTAATTTTTTGCGGATACATTGTCTATCCATCAAAGTTTGGTATAAAATAGTCATTTAGCCTGATTATTTTTTTGAATGCTATACTGATCAGTAGGAAAACATGGGGCCAATGGAATACGTAGGTAGATATGGAAAGGTCCTCTTCCTTGTATATGAAAATTGTTTTATAAAATTATTAATAAAAAAGACAGGGTCTCTATAAAGATGTGTATTGAAAGGATCTGTGACTATACAGATAAAGATCCTTGGGACCGTTGTTGATCTTCTTCTTCCTCTCAAAGCCTTCGCCAATATTATAATATAACATCATACATGATGCAATTTTTCATCACCACCATTGATAGAAAAGAAAGCTATTTTATAAATAAAAAGTTGGAGTGCATATACAGAAACTGTTAACCAGCAACTAGTATGATATATTACGAGCCCTAGCTTTTGTGTTTGTAGGAACACTATCATTATAAGAACTCTAATAGGTCTTTAAGAGAAATTAGTAATCTCTAGTTTGTGTGTCTGTGGTACAAACTTGATTTGGTTCTGGGTTGTGCTCCCCTAGGGGATGAGTGAATTTAGTTTGTTTTCCGAACCCTAGCTTCACTTGTGTTTCTTTGTGCTTATATTATATGTTCAAGATATCTCACAACATTTTTTTTTCTTTATTTTTCCTTTATAACTTGACAGTGAAACCGCCGTATCCTGATTCCCAATATTTACAAGCCATCAAATCATTGCATAACAAAGAAGGATATCAATATTCCTTTGAGTAGTGTTATTCATTATGCACAAATAATAACGTATCATCATATAATTGAATACTTGAAAATTAAAAATAAAACAATACTTAATTATATAATAACACATAATTATTTATATACAAAAATTATATATATAGTATTATTGTATTCGTTTACCGTTAAGGATGGCTGTCATTGGAGTTGTTGATAAAATTCTTGGTGCCAACTATTGTACTTAATTTAAAGAATTACATAAGAGGGGTTACAACTGTGATGATGAGATAGTAATCGTGAAAATCAGTTAATTAATCTTAATATTCACTGCAATGAGAAATAAAATAAATGTAAAGAGAATTTGATAAAATATGGTTTTTTGATGTTATAGCTCGAAAGCCTACTTCTACGGTTGTAGTAATCTATAGTAGAGCATGAACAAAAAGTTACAAAGGATGTATCTTGAAAATGAATCAATTTTGGACAAAGTTACAGAGGGAGTTGGATTTCTAGGTGAGCCTCCTTGCCTAATTAAGGAACATATCTATCTAATCCTAAATACCAGATATGTGATTTCTTCGCTTTTCTCTCTTGGGCCGATAAATAAGGGTACGTATGGTCTAATTTTGTGTGATTTGATAATTTTTTTAAACCAAATTAAAAGAAATTGTTTAAAAATTTTTCAAACTAAACTAAAAAAATGGTTTAATCCAGTTTTAATTATGACCAAACCATAGTTATTAGTATTTATGATACACAATATGTATCATAAAATGTATCAGATTAATATAATACAATAAATATATCATACAATATAATACATATTACTAATATGAATTGATGTATTTTTTTAGAAAAAATAATAATATAATTAGAGTGCATATGAAAAATTTTGAATTATATATATATATATATATATATATATATTTGTGTGTATGGGAAATATTGTGTCTTAGCCGTGAGGATTAAGGCTTAAATTTTCACAGAAGCAATTAATTAATTACTGTAGCTACAAAGTTCTTATTCAGTTAGGGGACATATAAAGACCTGGTGAAAATGAAATCACTTAACTTGGATTTTTCTTAATATTTACTTATAATAATATATTACTCATCATCATCGTCATCATCATCTCAACCTTTTACAATTCCAGATCATATTCAGATGAAAATTGCATATCAATATAAACATAGAGAGAAAGAGAACAAAATCATTACGCAGAGAGAAGGAACAAACAAACGACAATTAGTTTGTTGCCTATGATTTAATAGTAATACATTGGGTCTTCATACTCTTAATTAGTTTTGACTGAAACCTTCTGTCTTCGCTTGAATTGCAAGAAATAAAGGCAACATATAAAGAAGAACTTGTATACGTAGCATGTTAACATCACTCAATCCAATTGGTTGTTAAGATACAGCAACAAACCCATGATAGGAACCTTATATTTCAGACTTAGTTGGAGACTTAGGTATCTTAAATTTTAATCATAAATTCAATTTCTTCTGCAATTTATTCTATTGGGTTTTTTAAAAATAAATGAATTGTCACAAGCTACATTATAATATAAATAATCATAATATGTTATTATAATAATAACAGTAATCATCAACTCCCAAATAGAAGCTACTTAACCGTAACAAAGAAATAATTAGGCCTTTAATATGTCAACCATTCGGTTGGAATATTGAGAGGGTTTCCCGACGGAGCAATTTGTTAAGTAGTAATTTATTGATATAGATATATTGTCTAAGATTAATAATACACGTATTAACGGATGGATACTAACTAACGAATACTAATGGATTAATGTTTCATAAATCGTTAATATTTGTTTGTACACATTTGTTGATATATGAAGTATTATTGAATGTTTATAACGTTTTTATGTTAATTTTTTTTTTAATATAGGTTAACATTAATTATGATTTTGGTCATACACTTAAATGTTATGATCTGGGTAGATAACACAAGTGTGAATTTTAAGGTTTATTAGACTTTAAATGGGTTTATTAACCTATTATATATTAATTATGTCTCATTTTAAAAAACCAATATAATATAGTTTTCCTTATTAAAAATTGTCGTTAGGGATTTTGCATGAGCAAAGACCAGTTACTCTGATGTTGATGCATGTAATTTTAGGAGTTCTACAAATACATATTGCATGATATTCTATATATTTATATACCTCAAAAGAATTTTAATTCAGTGTCATACGTAGATTTTGAAATTAAGATTGATTAATTGATTTTATTTAGTTTATACAAACTAAATCTTATATTTTATACGTAGATGGGGTACGAATGAAAATGTATATGTCTATATATGGGGGTGTATAGAGTTGCAAGGGGGAGAGTGAAATGGGAGAAGGGATGTTGATTGATGCAAATCATCCACCATATTGATGTGAAAATAAGAAGTGACATTTGCTTGTGTGGATCGCAAGGTAGCTAAACTTTGAAAGTAATGTACAAATCATTGTTTAAAGAGACCTTTAGCAGGAAATGAAAAGGGAAAATGATTATCACTTAGCTTTAAGGAGGAGCAATGGAGTGGCATTTGGACCTACCACTTAGAAGTTTTAAGAGAGACTTATTATTAATAATAATTAATGATAATATTAAAGACTTTCCTTTTGAAAGCATGGTTGGTTAAGTTATTAAGTCATGGATGTAATATCTCCACCATATATTATTTACTTCAAAATATTATTAACCTCATGTTTTCTCACTCTACTTTAACATATTATAATATCTTTTGTCACTTTAAATTATTCTTTCCTCTGTATTCTTAATCAGGGGTAGATTTGATTTAAATTGAGTTCAAGGATCACTCAAGCTTTGCTTAAATTGATAATACTAAACTCAAACTCATTATAATTTAAATTAGTGTACAATATCATTGAAAAGTTGTTAACAGAATAAACTGTTTATTGAGATGATAAATAGTATCATTGGAGAAGTAAACAATGTCATTAGATAAACTTATTCAAGTCAAACAATAGATTCTAGCTAGGTTGACTTGGATTAAATCCAACCCTAGTACAAGAGCTCTAGCTCCATCACTTATCTTTTTTCCTACTCCACAGCAAGCTACTATTGCAGGAGCCTGCGGGCATGCAACAATAAGAATTAATATTAGGGAAAAAGACTATTTTCCACCCAAATTTTAGCCTAATCTCAAAGTCACACCTACAGAAGATGAAAAACCTAAACTCCTACCTATAGTTAATCTGTCGTCTAAATTTTCAGTTAGAGACAGGGGTAAAATTGTCATTTTACCTAAAACTTTAAACTTCAAAATTTTATCATTTCCCTCCTCCAGGTTTAAAAACTAACGTTTCAACCCATCTTTAAAGTTTGAAAAGTTTAGATTTTACCCCTAGAGTTTGCTTCCTTCTTCAGCCACCACTGACGACCGACTCTTTCCACTGATTTCCTTTCTCCGACTACAAAAGACGATGAAGGATGAACCTTCATCACACAGATCTGGATGATGAAGCATCGTTTAAATCTATAAGAACAGACAAAGGATGACGCTCCTTCATCGTCGTGTTTGGACGATGCGACGAGTGATGAAAGACGACTGGGTCATGTGACCAAGAGATCTCCGTCTCTTCGTTGCACCGTGAGACAAGGAGATCTCTGTCTCTTCGTTGCATCGTGTGACGAGGAGATGAAGATCTCTTCACCACACCATTACCTTCCACCAGGAGAAGGAAAAGGCTAAAGACAACTCCGGAGACAACGTCGAAAGATGAAGTTGAAGAATGGGTTTGAAATACTGTTTTTGAAAGTTATGGGGGGCGGTTGTATTTTGAAAAATATGAAAACCCTAGGTTTAGGGGTGAAAATGTTATTTTTCAAAGTTTAAAAACTTTAGATAAAGGTGAAATATTAGTTTCTAAAACCTAAGGAGAGTGAAAAGTAATAAACTTTATAACTTTTAATATAAACAGTAAAATGACTATTTTATCCCTCTCTTTAATAGAAAAAATTAACAGAAGTTTGACTATGAGTGAAAGTTTAGATTGTTCATCTCCTGTGAGTGTGATGTTGAGATTAAGCTAAAATTTGGGTGAGAAATAGCCCTTTTCCCTTAATATTATTGTCAAGGTGTTGCATTGGTCCTTACAAAAAATTTTTGGAGTTGGAGAAGGGTAAGGCCGAAAGCTCCCTTCATTTCTTCATTGGATGAAGTGTTCTCCAATGAAAAGAGAAGAAAATACCTGCATTTTATAACCTACAGATAGCTACAATACTGAAAGCGATTTTAAATACCCTTTTTCTTTTTCGATAAAATTATACATATTTATTTTAAGTATAAAAAATAATATTTTATGTATATCATTATATAATTAAATAGTTTTAAATTAAAAATAAAATAATATTTAATTAAATAATAATATATATAAATATTTATTTATTTATATACTCAAAATGTGGACATATCTTTTTTTTTTTTTTGTCTCTTTTACTTGTCTAACTTCTTGTTCATTGTTGAACTGTTTTTTAGTATTTATACCTTGTGTTAATAACAATTTGGGCCTTCATTAGAGGTGGAATGGGCTAGACCTAATCTGTATTAAGCTTTTCAGAGGCCGAAACACAATTTACACATTGGTTGGGGTTAACTTTCCCAGCGCTCTAAACAAACCTCTTTCAATTTTCGTTAAATCGAATTAACTCGATTCAAATTCACTTATACAAGCATTGTGAGCTAACTTTAGATAAGTGACTAACTTCACTTGGAGTAGACATCCACTATTTTTCTATGAACAACCAATTTAAAATACCTAATTGGATACTTAAATGATAAATTATTATATAAGTAGATAATAATTTATCTTTAATTTAAAATTATTCAATAATATAATAATACATTATTTCAATATTTAATTAAATATTCTAAAACTGAATATATATAATTGTATTAAATTATTTACATTAATTTTAAATACCCGACTAAATATATAATTAAATAATTTTAAATACATTCAATAATTACAGTGGCACCTAATTGGATACACATCATTTGGGTGTTACTTGTCCAAAATCAATGAGATTTTACATATTTAAAGTATATTAATTATTTATTTCCATATAAATACAGATTTTTTATAAATTTCCCTGCACTGTGTTTATATATTTATTTACTTTATAATTAATAAGGGGAAATCGGGAATGAAATGCAAAATACAGCCAAGTCAGGCTCCCAATAAGGAAATAGAACCGGTCTTGTCTTGTACGAACCATGGCCACGTATTTTGCCCCGTATGCAACTTGTCCCCTTTGTCTTACAACTCTTGAGTATCTCTTAATCCAACATTATTTTGAAGATAATTTATTGCAATGCCTGCGACGGATTACCGGGGTTCGTTTCTCGGTCGAATTAGTATTCGCCGGGCCCAGGTCATGTCCATGGAGAGAAAACATGAAGAAGAACTCGAAGAACTGGAGCTTTTTCAGAAACATGTGGCTGACCGTTTTCCCGATTTGTTATCGCCACCACAACGGTCAGATGAAACCCCTCTTTCAATCTAGTCGCTGAATTTAAAGCGATTTTGATCAAGGGTCGTGACACATCTCAGTTTCTGAAGCCACCTGTCGATCGGCTCATCGCTGAACTGCTTGAACGAACAGTGATAGCTTTAGACATTTGTAATGCTATCACCAAAGGGATTGAGGTTGTTCGCCACTATCAAAAATTGGCTGATATTGTGGTTACTGGCCTGGAGAAGGGCCAAGTTAAGCGAGCTAAGAGAGCGTTGAATTCATTGGTGACGGCATTGGCTACTGAGGAAAAAGACAGTAACAGTTATACGAGAACTTGGTCATTTGCCCGCCGAGGTGGTGCTTCCGGGAATAATAAATCCACCAGTCAACTGAGATCACTGTGGTCCGTCTCTAAAAACTGGTCCGCCGCGAAACAGATTCAGGCTATGACAGCAAACCTTGTGGCTCCACGAGGTGGGGAATCGTCTGGTTTGGCTTTGTTGATTTATATAATGAGTACTATTACTTTGTTTGTGATTTGCATGAGAAGATTAGCCAGGAATGGAAGAAGAAAGAAAACAAGGGATCAGCTGGGTTGCTTGATGAGATGTAAAAGATGGAGAAACTAAGCCAGTCTTTGATTGAATTTACCGATAGTTTTCAGTTTCTTGCGGAGGAGGTGGTTACACAAGTGGCAGAATTGGCGGAGACTGCAGGAAAATGGAGGATGGGTTGGTGCCTTTACAACTCCAGATTAGAGAAGTGTTTCATAGAATGGTTAGAAGCAGAGCCGAGATTTATGATTTGTTGGAGTCAAATGCTAAACTTTGTACACCCATGGTGTAAAAATGTGGTCTGGTCTGTTATGGGTCTGAATTTTGTGGGAAAATGATGTCTTAATGAGCTTTCCTTAATGGCTACTTTGAGCCTGCGATAGAGTTTAGCTATGTTAATCGGACATATGCAGTCATGTTAATATTATCAAGATCCAGGGATATCCATGTTTGGGCAAGGAAGAAGCAGAAATTCAGCAATCTTTCCAAAGATATCTCTAAGTTCGACGAGAAATCCAGCAATCTTCTCGGAGAAATCCAGAAATCCATCCTGAGTTCAATGTCAAGGCCCTCGAACAAGTAATCTTTGCGGATATATCCTTTCGGTTTTCAATCCTCTCTGGGTTTTTTTTAAAAATAATTTCTATATTCATTCTATTAAAATATTCTCACGAAAAATATTAATATTATAATTGTAGACACAGACTTTAAATTATCTATCCAACTCTCTCTCTTTGCACTTAATTATAATATAATTTACACAAACCTCTAAATTATATTACGAGAAATCTCATTAATAGAATTATTAAAAACCACGTAAATATAGAACATTTCATAACAAGATGTTGGGAAATATCAACTTACAAACAAGTTACTGTGGTCATCACTTACACTTTGCACGTGAAAAAGTAAAAACACATTCATGGAACGACATGGGACAGAAGTATGCTTGAACCAGAAAGAAAAACCCAAATGATGAAGAGCCTCCATCATATAGGTCACAATTCTGATTATTTAGGATGCATGAAACCCTACTCCTATTAGATGCAGAAAAGGTAAAACTCCATAGAAGAAAAAAATGCATGCATGAGTAATCATTAATCGTTACACTTGACTGTATAAGACTGACTTAGCGAGAGTTGCCGTTAAGTGTCGCACAGTTTGTGTCATGGGACAGTCAGCCTGTGACATTGTTGCACCGAATTAATTAAGTTCTGGCTCGAACAAGAGGGGATTGAGGAGACATGCATGGCGAGCTTATGATATCATCCAATCTCTTGAATGAAGTGCTGAGTCTGAGACTTTTTGTCCAGCACAATTTCTTCACAGGCAACTTCGGCTCCTTATTCTTACGCATAAAGCTTCTAATTCTTGATAAAGCAACTTCCATGGTTTCTTTATCCATGTTGGCAAAGCAAACCCGGAACCATCCTGGATTAGGGCAATGAAAAGAAGAACCAGGAGAAACATTTAGTTTAACTTCGTCAATTATCACTTTCCATAGCTTCATCTCTGCTTCATAAGTTTGCTCCTTGAGGAGATGGTGTAAATCCATCCATAAAAATAGCCCCGCATTGCTCTTCAAACAACCGATGCCCACTTGAGATAGCCCACAAGTGAAGGTCCTGTGCCTCTTGGCTAACCTTTTAGCACTCTCCATTAAGAACCCATCAACAAATTCATCATCTGATAACATTGATGCAATCAGATGTTGAGTTTGTGAAGATACAAGTCCAAAGCTGGACATTCTGCGGGCGCAACTCACAACGGTGTCGTTGTATGAGTAAATTATTCCAACCCTAAAGCCGGGGAACCCCATGTCCTTTGAAAGACTGTAAACAAGGTGGATGAGATTGCGATTGCAGGCAGTGTCTTCCTCTATTATCTCAGAGATGCTGATGAAATCACGCTGGCCTGAGAAGACTGTGGCGGCATAAATCTCGTCGCAGACTAAGTGGATGTTCTTTTCATTGATGAAGTTCACTAGACTTCTGAGTGTTTCTCTGTGTAAATAAGTTCCCAGAGGGTTTGACGGATTGGTCAGGAGCAAACCCTTTATTGTGATGTTGTCTTCTTGAGCTTTTTGGTATGCTGCTTCCATGGCTTCTCTTTTAATCTCGAAATTGTTAGAGCTGTAACATACAACTGGAACAAGTTGAACTCCAGTTCTCCATCTCAAATCTCGATCAAATCTGCAACACAATGGAAATTCTTTTAGTACCTAGTCCAAATTTTGCCGTTTAACACATTGTCAGTATTCACAATTTAGAATGGATCCATTTACCGAGAATTACTTGATTACTCAGGAGTTAAACGTTACAAATGCTAGAAAATTTTTCTCATATAAACTAACATTAATTATAGTTTTGATTAAATTAAAATCAAATAATTCAATAATTCAATAAAAATTTTAGGTTTAATGTGATCAATAATATTTTATATACCAACAATTTTATTCATTAAAAATCCCCATTAAAAAAGGAAGCATGGCACATAAATATGCCCACAACCTTACAAATTTTTAATTCAATATTTTATGTCTAACAGATCAATATTACAACAAACATATTGTGTCCCATTGTTAGTGTTTCATAGGTTGACCTATTGTGGACAGACACAAAATTTGCCTCATTCTCGCGACGACCAATGGTTTTTGGTATATTTTTTAATGTTTCTGATCGAGAAATTTGATCCTTAATTAATTTTCATATATATTTATAATGAATATAAATTTAAATACAGATTATAATGAATCATCGTATAATTAAAAAATTTTAAATTGAAGATAATATAATATTTAATCATGTATTAACACATTAATATTACTACCTAAATTAATACTTAAGTTCAGTGCAGCTAACATTCTCCTTAAATAATTGCATAAAATGGTATGGAATATTTATAAATTCAAGAGAACCCAAGTAATTGCACAGCCTTATTTATAATAATAATACGAGTTTGTCCAGGGATCATTGAAACAGTGCGGTTGACTAATTTGAAGCTAATTAGGATAATCACACATTCACACTTGCTGCTTCTGAGCTTGGAATCGTGCGGTTGACTGAGTATAAAGTCTTTTTTATTGCTTCAAATCATTAATTTAATAGATGAATAATGTCTTTTTTCTCTTGTTTCTTCCTGTTCAACTGTGGGTAGTGGAGAAAGCAAAGGCTGGTTCATTGTATGGTGGAAAAAACAATACAGCCTACGATCTCCAGAAGAATCTCTAGTCATGAATCACCCAGAAACCTAATTAAGCTACATTATTATTTGATTTCTTATGTTGCCAATATTAATTAGGCTAAATGACTATTTCTCATTCAAGTTTCGATGAAGTAATAAATTCTAGAATGAAAAAACTATTATATGTTAAATTTGTTTAAAAAAATGTGTAAATTATTTTATAAAATTATCAAAAAAGCAAAAAAAACTATTAAACTAAATAACACTTTGCCTCCAAAATTTTGTTAAAGATGTTTTTATCTGTAATTTATTTTAATTTTAATTAAAAATTATAAAAAATTAAGAATTTAATAGTTATTGAAGATATTTATAATTGTACCGATTTGGTTTGATTTCGAACCAATTTGTATGATTTTTGACTGAGATTGCACGGATTTGATATAATTCTAGATTGAAAAAGAAGTTGTAAGGGTGAAGGGAAAATAGGAAGGAAAAAATAAAAAATATTTAAGGTTAAAAAGTAGTTTATTTATACTATTAATAATGCAAGTGATATTAATAATATTTAACTGTTAAAATTAATGGAACGTGACTGGCAGGCAAATAGTTTTTTTGAATTTATATGTTGGGAATATGTTAGTTCATCAAACTTTGGGTGGGAAATAGTGATTTTGCCAAATAATTATAGCATATAAAAAGCCCTACAGAAGCATAAAATGATCATGGAAAATGATGTATTACGTACCCTGGATAGTAAGGAGTTGGCACCAAAAATGCTTCACCGGGATCGGCTAAACAGAAGGCAACCGTCTCATGTGCTCCGGTTGCTCCACCACTCATAACAATGCGGTCAGGGTCGTATTTGACTCTATTCCCTCTAACTTTACCCATAAATTTTGCAACAGCCTGTAGAATTAAAAATTATTAGCACTCATCCATATAAAATATATACAGGTTTGTGTGTATTTGCGTACATTTCTGAACTCTGGCAAACCATGATAGTCTTGAAAGATGGCGATGTTCCTGAAATCATTCACACCTTCAGCAGTGCAAATGGAGGCTTCTGGGTTGTTCAAGAGCCATTGTTGAACTAAATCAAAGCAAAGCTGGTGCATGTGCAAGCGAAGGGAGAATTAAGTTAGCAGTGAGTCCATGGATGAACTTGACATGATTAAAACAGAAATATTAGTTGATTACCTGGTTTTCTGCTAAACCCATCTGGATGACTCCATTGGGATTTTTGGTGGGATGATATGGATCGGTTTCATATGCCTTCCAACCATCAAAATAAGGAGAATTTTCACCATGTCCATTGCCGCTGGCAATCTTGGACAACATTTCTTTTTGTTTCCTCAACATGGACTCCATGTTTGTGCTTCAGAAAGTCCTTAATAAAATGCAAATATTTGTAAGGTTGATTGCCAGTGTGGGAGCTCTCTGATTCTGGGGGTATTTATAGTTGAATACCAGAGATTGAAACAGTGTAGTATGAGATGGCTGTGCTTTGTCTTTTTCTATAATTTAAAGCTTTTGTTCAAAAGAAAGAAAGTTCCCAGTAAGACGGTGCTTCTTTTGGAATAGGCGGTGAGGGACTTAGTGGGCTAGTTCATTTTATCAATTATGAATATTTAATGGCGTTTGGTGGGAGTAGGAGAGCAATAGCAACAAGTACTGAATGGTTTTTGATTCCCATTTAATTTTTTTACTGTGAAGAAGACGAAGAATCAACTATAGTTTTATATGCAATAAACAACCTAAGACCTTTGAAATCCAGATTAGACCAGTCGGTTGGATTGGGATTCAGTGTAATCCACGGCCAATTCAACTTGTATAAAGTTTTAAAAGTGGTTAAGTCTTTTTTTTGTTAAGAATAGGCTAAAAACAACTCAAATATGGTACACTTGTATACTAGTACACTAAATCTACATGTCTAATGAAATCCAAAACCATTGACTGTGCTATCTAGGAAAAACAGGAGATAATTGTTATCCTGTAGAACTAGGCCATAAAGATGGGATACAATTGAGCAAATTATGGAATTGCCAAGATTCATATCTACTAGGTTCAGTTCATATGAAAAATGAGATAGTTCAAGTGTGATTTGAGTTTGCTAAGTCAAAATTAAGAGTAACTAGAGTTCAGTTTGATTCTTAAGTTTGAAGTTCGAAGCTTGACTCAAACTCATCGCTTGGATTCATTATTCCAGTTTATGAGTTCTTAACAAAGTAACGTCGATTTTACCCAAGAACTACAAATCGATATTGTTTTAATAATCGTTTTATATGACCTAAATTCAATTGTGAATCAAACTTGAATCAATTTAAATTTGACTAGTAAGTCAAATCAAACTAAACTTTCTCTAACTTAAATTTGATTTAATTTTTCAGTTTGAACTCAACCAAAACAAATTTGAGCTGAACAATCTTTTGAGCATGAACCAAGAACCAATTTAGTTGAAGTCACATTCTCTCCTTAGTGTTGCGGGATAAATGATGTTCTCAGGAATAGAATCGGACAAGTGAAGTGACATAAGTAACCTCAAGTCCAACCCCATTATAAATCAATTTACGCGTATATGATATGTCAAATCACTACATATTGCATAGTGACCCCTTTTCGATGCAACTCCCTATTCTTTCTCTGAAAAAAGCTTGACGGCATGTAATAAACAACTTAAAGACAAATGGAAGTAGAGAGGATGAGAGGGGCCAGGGCAAAGGAAATAAGCTATACACACACGTAATGAATAAAGTTGGACATAAACAGCACAACCACCGGATCATCCCATACATCAATGGATATGTTCCAACTAATTGCGGTGCTTCTATATATCTCAAAGTCGGTAAACGCCAGCCAGTTAATCATTTATACATATATACAAACTGGGCACCACATTATGTTGACACTTTGCTTGGTCTTTTTCGCACTTTTCCATCAATCTATTCCACACGTTCAATTCATCAATCAAAAAATGAACCCACAAAATATGAGAACTTTCTGTCTCGCTGGTGTACTAACTTTATCCCCCTTGCCCCCCCTTTTCTGGCTTCTTGCTGCACGATTTCAAACTGCAACTTGCAGTTCGTACCTCCCTGTACTGGTTCAATTATTTTATTTCTGTGTACACTCTCTGAACAACTATTCAAGTTCAAGCTAGTTAGTCTAGAATTTTTTCATATGAAAGAGGGAGTTCATGCTATTTGAACTCTAACTTTTCACAAGTTTTACCACTCAAGTTAACTCTTCCGGTTGTAAAAGCCATTTCTATGGTATTTGTTGATGAGATTTTGAATCACTTGATGAAGTACTCAATTGATTAAGATCTAATAAAGCTTTGATGATGATGTATGATTAGACAATGAAATAAAAAAGATAAGACAGGATATTTTTTTCTTGTTTGGCCTGATTATTGGAACATCTATGTCTACGGTATATCTATTAATTATTGTATATCCTATAGAGGATGATTACAAAAGATAAAGTGTATATGTATATGTTTCTCTATGTGTGTGTATGTGCAAATATTTCTTTCCTCCAGATAATATTTTATATATCAATAAAACTATGTGTATTTATTTTAAATACACAAATTGATACATATTTATCTGTGTTATCATTTGATTAGATAATTTAGAATTAAGGTAAAGTAATATATAATAACATGATGATATACATTAATATAGATCTATTTATGTATTCAAAATGATTACACGTAATATTATTATTATATATATATATATAGATAGAATTTGTGAGAATTAGTTGTAATCAAGTTATGATGGACAAGAAATTCTGAATCCAAATACAATTTTAGGTATTTATTTCTAATGGAACATAAAAGAAATATTTATAATAATAAAAATGTCTTAATTTGAAAGATGAAGATAGTTTTCCCTGAATGTCATTGTAAAGAATAGAGATGGAAAATTGTGCAATGATTTACGCTAATTAGTAGAGGTCTTCTCGTTGCCATAGGCTGAAATGTCTACTTGTGCCCCTCGTCGTCTGACAGATTAAGAATACTCTTATGAGTGATAGATTTATTGCTGATCGAATTAACTTGAACAAGTTTCCTTGGTAAGGTGTTTCTCAGAAAAATATCCCGCGAACAGAAGAATACCATATCACAATATCCATAGTCTGCATTTTTTTTTTTTTGAGAGGCTTAAAGATTCAAGAGATCTCGTTCCAGTGGTGTGGTGGTCCTCAATCTGGAAATTTCAACCACCATGGTCCCCTTTTATTAATGGACCAAGACCAAATTAATGAGAAATTTCTTGTGGGGGATGATGATGGATGCTACAGGCAGACATTAACCTTTGACTATAAAGCTTATATATAGTTATAATTAATAGGCTTCTCTCTGTGAAAGCAAACTAGTAAGGCACTAGTGATATAATTAGGTGATGAGGCAGCCATGTGGGTGGGTAATGTATAACTTGGTTCTTCTGTTCCAGTAAGATTTCCTTGGTCAATCCAAGATGTTGAAGTTGAACCCTTCTAGTCCAAGATGGCTATTTAGACCAGGCTATGTGGTGGTGAGAGTTTACCTATCTTCCGTTGAAGTTGGAAGTTTTAACCTTGTCAAAAGTCATACATTGGAAATTCCTAAGCGAAGACTATCATTGAAAGTTCTATGTTCTCATCTTGTACAGTAATTTCTCAGTCAATCATAAGTCTTTAAAGAGTAGTTTCCAATCAAACTTGTTAAGATGCAAATAGTCAAGATGGCAATATGTATCGATTAGTCATGTGGGTAGCATGAGCAACTCGATATACAAGACATTAGACATGTCATCTACTCACAAGACAATCCAAAATGTTGGTAGAACTCTTTCGTCAATAAACAGTTTTCGGACTCGTTTTATCAACTTCCATCTCCATCCTCTACCTTCATGAGATAGTAATAAACTCCTCCTGATCCAAGAGATATTTATATTCAATATACTATGGTCTTAGTTGTATAATTATAAAATTACCTATTTATTCTTGTCTTATACAAAAATGAAGGGACTATCCTTGTTGTTGTATATTATAAGATCATCATATTCGTTCTATTTATCATTCTATTTATTATATTATATGTAAGATTACACCTCTAGTCTTATATTTTCTCGTTAGTATAGATTTTCTGATCAACAATATATAATAATGAATTTCCAAGTAATATAATTTTCAAATAGATAAAATCTATTCTTCAATTTGTATAATAATTTTTTGGTGAAGGAAATAAAATGGTACTTTTCTAGGCTGATTCTTGGCATGTGAAGAATTGCTTTGTTACATCGGTCAACATTTCACCATTTTATTCCAAGATGTATGCAAAATATTGACCACACCACATGGGTTAACTATTAAAGTATATGAACCAATGTGGCTGTTGCACCAATTGAATTGATCGTAGAATTATTGGAAGATGAAGTTGCGATAATATGAAGAACCCAATTGAATGTGTAAACTTGGTAAACTAAAAATTTAACCTTTAGAGGGCGTTTGGTTTGAATAATATTTTATTATCAAAATAAAAAGATTACCTTGAAGATAGATTACTTAGAAGATTACTGGATATAAATGATTACTATGTTTAATAAAATTTGGTAAGTATAAATAATTATTGTGTTTGGTTAAAAATAATAAAAGATTACTAATAAATTATTTTACTTAAATACCCTTGAATATAATTATTTTTAAATATTTTTTATATTATTTGTCATATTACTTAAAAATAAATTTATTTTTGTCTCAAAAAATTAATAAATAATAATATAATTATAATAAAATCAAAATTATTTTGGTAATCTTTAAATACCTAAAGTGAAAGTGGTAATCAGATTATCACTTATATTACCTGTTACGTCAGCATTGATAATAGAATATTATTGTAATATTTTATTATTGACAAACCAAATAAAGGAATAAAAGATAGATTACCAAAGTAATCTTTAAAAACTGGAACCAAACGCCCCCTTAGGGTATTTTTGGTGTCATTGATATTTTGTTATAAAAAATGAAAGATCATTAAAAATAGGAATGACAGTGAATTTTGTCAGAGTAATTTTAGTGCAACCCACTATATTTATGGGCCGTATCGGGCTAAAACTCACTACAATACAAATCTTATGAGTTGGGTCAACTTGATAGGATTGAAGGGCCCGTGGCATGATCCAAGGTCCTTAGGTCGTGCCCTCATAGGCTCTTAGGGGGTTAACTCACCAAATTATAATTTTTTAATATATTGTAATTTTAATTAGTTTCTATAGTTTGTGTTGGGTTAGCTCGCAAGCCTTGTCTTAAGGCCCTTGACATGACCTATATAGCCTGCAAGCCTGGGCTACAATAGCGAGTGCGTCCCCACTCGAGTCTTGTCAAAAAAAGGGGGTTTGGGTTGTGCCACCAGCCGGCCCAACCTCTTTGACGTGTCTAATTATAAAGATAAATTAACTAGAAGATTATTAGATTTAAATTACTATAATATTTTATAAATATTGATAGGTTAAATAATTATTATGTTTAATTAGATATAATAAAAGTATACTAAAATATTATCTTACATAAATGTTATGAATATAATTATTATAAAAATGTTTTTTTATGACACTTGTTATTTAATTGAAAATGAGAGTATTTTTTTCTAAAAAATTAATAAATAAAGATAAAATTATATCAAAATTAAGATTAATTTAAGTAATCTTTTACACATTACCATTGTTATTAAAAGATATTTTAAATATTTTATTACTTGACAAATCAAACAAACCAAACAAAATATGACAATATTAAAAATAAAATACTAAAATAATCTTTAAATTCGATTAGTCAAATACCCCTTATTTTGTAAGGAAAACCATTTTATGTAGCGACAAAATTTTTAGCAATTGGGTTATCAAATTTATCCTCTGCAAATGACACAAAAGATGTGTTTGGTTCAGTAATGTTTTTATTACCAAAAATAAAATATTACCACAAAGTTATATTACTTTAAAGAATATTTAATATAAATTATTATTATATTTGATAAAAAATTTTAAGTATAATCTTGTTTGATTAGATGTAATCTAAGGTAAAAATAATGATCAGATTATTTTTTATATTATTTGTTATATCTCTATTAGTAATAAAAGATTACCGAAATTTAGTGGACAACTTCTCTTCTCTTTGTAAGGTTCTTTCGTCATTTTCTATTTCTTTTTATAGTCGGTTTTGAATTTAACTTTAATTGGAGATTTGAGTGAGTTTTTTTTTTTTCAACTTTTTTCTATTTTGTTTAGTCGAACAATATTATGCACATATTTTTGAATATACAAATAAGTATATAGATAATGTGTCAATATATGATTAAGTGTCATTTTATCCTTAATTCAAAATCACTCAATCACATAATAATATATCATCTATATAATTATTTGTGTATTTAAAAGTATATATACATAGTTTTATTATCATTCAGTCTCCCTATGTTTCAATTCAAATGTAAAGAAGCAAACATAGAAAGACTACAACTATTGGACTTGGATTGAGCTCCCATACACCACTCAAATTATGAATTCTATTTTAATAAAACTATGCATATCTACTGTGAGTATATAAATAGATATATACCTAATATGTATTTTTATATAATTAGATGATTTTAATTAAAGATAAACATTCAATCACATGATGATACACATAAGTGTATACTCAAAATGGATATGCATAGTATTACTCGTTTTATTTGAGTGTATATTTTTAAATCTTTTGAAAATTCAATTTTTAAAATTATATAAACGGTGGCAGGGAGAAGAATCTATTAATGTCCCATAAAAAATAAAATAAAATAAAATTTGTTTGTGTGAGCAATGTTGGTTACCCTAGATTTTGAGTATTTAAGAACCGGCCGATTTCAATTTCAGTTTCAGTTCTTGCTTTTATATTAGGGTATTCAGACTCGTTCACCCCTAGACTCACATATGCAAATAATTAACAAAACTTTGAAGTTCAACCACAGAACTAAGAATGCAGAATGAAAATCATGCTAAATTTTACTAAACAATGTTTTGAAAGTGGTACATGTTCCTAGTGTTAACTCAAGAACCACGTGCAATTGAAATGGTCAATTTTTCAGTAGGAAGGAAAATGGGTAAAGCTTTTTTCAAAAATTTCTGCAGCAACTGAATTGATGACAAAAATGTTTAAATTGCGAGAGCACACAGAAAGCTGGAAAACAAAATGTTTTTATCATTGAAACGGCTTTGAAGAGAGACTTGAACGCAAATTTGAGAAAAGGGTATATTGACTTCTAGAAAATGAGTATATGGTTCTGTTCAGACTTGCCCTCATTTATATTGGTATGATATGACAGGAACTTCACAGTTAAGCTAGTTGGATCAAATGCATAATTTTTAATGACTATAAGTAATTAAATATGTGTAAGCAATATACAGTAATAATGCTTACAGTTCCGCGATAAGTTTCCTGCAGCACCTTTTACTTCTTCATTAGAAGAATCACAGTGTGAGCTGCAATGCTTCGATTTTCACCAAGGCTGTCGACCTTTTCATGAGTTTTAGCTTTCAGATTAACAACTGAGGGATCCACTCCAAGCAGCTCTGACAAATTGGTCCGAATCGCCCCCTTGTGAGGGCTTAGTTTTGGTCTTTGAAGAATCAAGGTAGCATCCAAGTTGCCGATCTCATAACCTGCTTCATGCATAAGTCTCACCTGAAATGGATCACACAATTAGTGTATGAGCTTTATAGTTATCGAATTGATTGAACTGCCTAGAATTTGTTATAACCATTTTGGAATAAGAAACTATCTGTACAACTAATTTGATTAGAATGTTAAGGGAATGTTACATGAAATTAAGTGTCCAATACAAGATGAATCAAAGAGAAATAATTAGCAAGATAACTGAAGGCTGATGACTTAGGCCTGCACATATGTTTGAATCCTTTCAAAGCTCCAGTTAAATTTTCAGCAATGAAATCAAATTTCATCAATGTAGATGCCCTTTTTCTGATTGATGGAATATCAGGCAAATGTCTTTTCTTGTATTAGAACAACCAATGCACTATTTCTAAATTGTTTACATTACTATTTAGATCCACCCAACATTTTATCCTCAGCATTCCTACTTCTTATCCTTTTGCCAATTGCTTCTTCAAAATTCTATCCAGTTATCTCGAAACTAAATTTCAAATTGATTCAACAACAAAACACTCTCCAATCTACATAGAAATGGGATTTACTTACTCAGAAGCCCATCAAGTTATATATTCTTAAAACATCTCAAAGTACACTAACGAGAAAATTTTGATTACAGGAGGCAGTAATAAGAATATTCAGAGAAAACTTTTTGACAACTCAAAAACCTAGTTATATCTTGGATTTCAGAAGGATTCCTTTATAAAGACACATGGGTATTTTATGAATATATAGCACCAATAAGATAAACCATGCAAGAAAGCTTTTGTTAAGAATTATGTTCATATGAATGGCAATCAACAGTCAAATTTCGTTAAAAAAATCAACTTATATGGTGAAAAGACTAACATATATTTACTTCCCAGTGTCAAGTTGCACATATCTGAGTCTCTAAGCTCGCATAATGGTGGATTATACACATGTTCTTCTATGGAAATCAATTTTGATGGCTGAACTTGGTGTTATCCATGCTGGATTCAATTAGGCACGAAGCTCAAATTCGGTTTGAAAATAATTTATCTTTATACTCAATTCAAATCAAATCAAACTTGAGTGTGTTTTCTCGTGATTGTTTGCTCAATTGATTCCACATAGCTTCAAATTCTTTCAATATCATGAATCTTCAATTTAAAAATTAAAAAAAAAAAAACTCACAGCTTCTTTAATGAAGACAGAGGAAGCTGCGCCCTTCCATTTAGGATCAGAATCAGGAAAAATCTGACCAATATCAGGAAGTCCCAATGCTCCCAAGATAGCATCAACAACACAGTGAAGCAAAACATCACCTAAAACCAACGATCCAATCAAATTAATTGAACAAAATTAAGAAAAATTCAAATTAAACACCTCAGAATCCACCAAAACAATAACACAACAAACACACGTACCGTCAGAGTGAGCCTCGCAACCTCTGTCGTGGGGAATACTAATGCCACCAATGATCAAAGGGTAGCCCGGCTCCAATCTATGAAGATCGAAGCCATGGCCCACACGGAAGGGCAGTGATTTAGACTTGGAGGACTGTACGGAAGTGGGATATTCAGTGAGTCCAATGGATGAAGAAGTAGTGGTGGCTGTAGCTAAAACTGAGGAACGTTTTAACGGTGTCGATTGATGCTTGACGTTGATGGGTAAGGAAGAAGATTTTGGAAAAGAAGGTCTGTGTATAATTTTGGCGGGGAGAAGAGGAGAGGAAGTGCACAAGTGAGTGGCCATCACCATTATTGGCTTCTAAATTTTGCAGACAAAAAAGTGAGGCTGAGGCAGAGTCAGCTGCAGCTACTTGCTTTTGTTTTCGCGGAATCTCTTGAGAAATGATCCTCGTGGTGACGAATGGAAACAAATATGAGTGAAGATAGATGACGTGTCAATTCATTATTCACATTTAAATTGGTTTAATTAACTAATAATACTAATTTATTTATGAATAACCCTAGTATAAAATTTAATCACGTCAGGAAAATCGTTGAGGAAACCAAGGATGAATTTGAACCCAACCCAAAGAAAAACCAACTCAAATTTTCTCAAACTGGTGAATGGCAACATCCAAGAGATAAATAGTAACATCAAAGAGGTTAATAATAATGTTGAGTCAAACGTCAATAAACCCTTAAACTAGGGTTGGGTTGAAACTTCAATTCGAATTCAATTTGTTTGAACGGAATTAAATTCAAAACTAAATTAGCTCAATTCGAATTTATTATAGAAAAAAAAGATTGGCGCCCAACATGGGTACTTCTAATTGTCCTTCTGAAGCTTTAAAATAGATTATATTCGTTTGAGTCAACATAGACAATATATACAATTTCTCTACTTCACCAAATCACACCCAAGACAAAACCCTAACCAGACTTTGAATTAATAAAGTACATCACCAAGAACAACAATGCTTGCACCATAAACATATGGGGCATTGGTGCGGGCAGCAGTCTCACCGCATAAACCATAACAAAGGCACAGAAACACAAAACCATGTATCATACTGTAACTTCTTTTAGGGATCACCTGGGTAATTTGTAGGCTCAAAATGTACTTGTCTAATTTCACAGGTCGACAATTGGGTGGGTAATCAAGCATCATTTTACAACAACTTAGCACATATTTGACATTTTATATCTACATGGACAATAGAACTGTTGGATTTCCAATTAAAGCAGAAAAGCTTTAGGGTGAGGTAGAAGCCCTCGGTTGCTTGCATTCACGCTCCAGAATTAGATGTTCGGAGGCAGCTCTCTTTGGTCTCAACTGCAACAAGAACAACAAAAAGAGCCTCCAGAAAAAGTTTTTTGCTATAAAATTTGTACTTGTGTGACATGAGAAAAATCAGAAATCAACACTAACCTTCTCTTCAGCACACTGACAGATATTTCTCATAAGAATATTTTTTACTTCAGTTGTAATTACTGCCAAAAAGTGTGTTAGCTTGTTAGTTTCTACTTGAGATCATTACATAGGAATGCAATAACGGTCAGATTCTTTTAGAAAACTTTCTTCCAAAAACACATGCAACATCAACAATTACAACAATAAACAGATACATTGAAACCAACAGTTGATCACTTAACTCATAAAATTTAAACAAGAATCTCTCTAACATCGTTGTGAATTCCTAATATCAATGAACAACAATGAATGCAAACCTAGTCACCTAGGCTAACCATATTTAGACATTGGAACATGAATCACATAATTAGAAAACCATCTATAATATCAAGACTTAGCATCAAACCAAAAGTTAAAATATTACACTGCAGGCATAATTCAAAAAATCAAGAATAACCCACCTTTACCCATCAGGAGAACAAACTCAGGAACATTAAGGAGATACAAAGATCTCATTACCATGATTAGGTGGTGGAAGAGTTCGGCTATGAGTAGGATGATAGGTGGCTGGTGTCATTTTCTACCAAAGAGAAAAATATATATGAGAGAAGATGTTCAGATTTCTTGAATGATCATTAAAATGATAGACGGCATTCAGTGAAACGCCCTATGCTCTTAAGTAGAAAGCAAAGTAGTGATTTACGTCCAGAAAATATCACAAGAGGTTCAACCAAAAAAATTGTGTATGTGTACTGTAAATTATGCAGTTCTTCACTCAAATCTGCAGGGTGCTACTATGAACTGAAATGAAAAGCATTGCAACCTGCATTCTGGACCGGAGCATGTATGGCTATTGCATTTAACTAAACTGAGCTTGACTAGAAAGCGCCGGTTGCTACAAGCAATTACACATCAAGTGAACATTTCCACAACTCAAAACTGATTCATTAAAGGTCCCAGTAGATGGACCAGTTTCAATGCAACAATGAAACACAATACCAGCTAAGTAATCACACTGGGCTTCATTCTTGAGCTCCTTGTGACAATATTTCTGCAAGGTGAATTTCAACATCCATCCTGCCTTTTTTTCAGGTGTGGTTCAATTATCTAAAGGGCTTCTTGTGGAATATCATTAAGTCAGATTTACCATTTACCATAAACTCAGTTAGAAAAACTGCTATATGAGTCTTGGAATTAAACAGTGCATTTGTGAAATCTTGCTTGATTATGGAAGGCATGCTTTCAAATAAATCTACCTACACCAGCAGAAGCGGGGTGGGGGAGCTTATGGTAAATTGTCAATCCATTTGAATTAGCTAGAGAAAACATTACAAGTTACTGAAAGAGTAAGATATGGAATCTCAAGTCAAATCATGTATCTTGTGCCAAACATTATAATTTTCAAACAAACATCCCTTGAATTCATTAATTTTTTAGTGTCGTCGCTACAAAACATGGACTAAAACTAAAGGCAAAGTAGGATCCAGTTTGGCAGAGACTGAAAGGAGAACAATTGGAGGCAGAAGAGAAATATGCAGTAGGTTTAGGAAAGGGACAGTTAGTGGCCATGGTAAATATCTCCATAGTTTACTGGATTTTTACCCCTTTCATGACTCAAATCATCAACACTCTCATAAATTTGTACATACAGAAAAACAATCAAATTCCATTTACGTTACTATAATTTCAAAAACTAGTAGAAAGAAGTTAATTGATTTGTCAATCTCACCAGTATCTACCTTCAATCTAGTTGAAATTCAGTCTTTCTAACTGTAAATTTTCACAATAAAATCTAACTTTTTGGTCATGTTGTTAGCATCCACAGGCAAATTCTTGAAAAAGATGCCCCTCCTCTTGACAATTGTTAAAACCAGAATATGGCTTGACTAGATTAAAAAGGCAAGCGTATTCTGATGCTGTAATTAACCTCAAAGACAATTATGTATTGCAGCATCAGAAATTTTACTCAGTCCTGCGCATAGAAAAATCGCACAGGACCATTACTGTAATTGTACTAAATCCCACCAGTACCCATCATACAATTAAAGAACCCATAATTAATCTCCAATAATCTGAGCTTGACTAGATTTAAAAAAAAAAATTGCATATTCTGCAGTGCAATTAACCTCAAAGACAAATATATATTGCAGCATCAGAAAATTTACTCAGGGCGGCACAGAGAACATTCACACAGGACCATTTCTGTAATCGTACTATATCCAACAGGAACCCATCATCCCAAACTGAAACAAAACAAAAACCATACAAAGGGAGAAAAATAATGCTAATGAGCCAGTCAAAAACAATTAAAGAACCCATAATTAAGCCCCAATAATCTGAGCTTGACAAGATTTAAACAACATATGCATATTCTGAAGCTGTAATTAACCTCAAAGACAAATATATATTGCAGCATCAGAAAAGTTACTCAGTGCAGCATATAGAGTAATCACACGGGGCCATTACTGTAATTGTACTAAATGCTAACGGAACCCATCATCCCAAACTGAAATGCATCAAAATTCGAATAACAGAAAAACAAAATGGCATGAAATATATATATAAAGCAAAACAAAATCCATTCTCAGGGAGAAGCACAATGTTAATGAGCCAGTCAAAAACAATTAAAGAACCCATAATTAAGCTCCAATAACATATATGAGCAACACCCATAAACGAATCTACAATGTTAACGGATCGAATGATGTCCAACTGCAATGAACTATTCCATAAGCTGGTGGCAGATCAATAAAGAAAACAAGAGCTTTTGTAATTCATGATTTAGAGAGTTCGATAAGAAAAGAAAACTAAGAAGATTAGGGCTATTTTCAGTACGTAAAGATGGGTTGGAAGGATCAGAAGGTCGAAGTTGGCTGAAATTGTGGGGGTCAAACGAGGGCCAGTCACCAAGCATAGACCCCATTGCAAAAGTGCTGGTTTCCGTGGCACAACCACCAAACGCACACAAGCACAAGGAGAGAAAGCCCACAAAGCCACGCACGATTCTAGAATCAACTTACATTTACATTTACAGTACATTACAGTTTTGTAATGCTTCATTATAATCTGATAATTCACATTTATTCCCTCTCCTTTCAGGCCAGTTTCTGTGCTCTCTACCTCATGGTTCACTTGCTACCTAGTGCAGAGTTTGCGTTACTTTTAAATGAAGTAAATATGAACACTCATCATCGAATCTTCAGACATTCCAGTTACTGTTTTAAATTTGGACAGGACCGGCCAATCCTATCGTGAATCAAGTGACAAATTTGATCTATTCATAGTTAAAATTTATTTTAACAATTGGATCATATTGATTTGAGTATAAGCTCGAATCGAAATTTTTTTTCTGAAAATTCTAATACTCAATTAATTTTACTAATTTTACTACTGATAAATGACATTTATTCTTATAATTTTGTATACAAATAATAATATGTCATTATGTAATTAAATAGTTTTAAATTAAAAATTAGATAACACTCAATTATACAGTAATATATTATTATGTTTATATAAAATTATGTATATTATTTATGTATATAATTTTATAGGTCCAGTCACTATAACCAGTCACTGTTATTATTATTTTCACTCTTACGACCTTGAAATCAATACTTTCAAATCCAGATTGGTACCAGGCATTAACTATCAAAGGGACCCCCAACCTCGGTCTAACTGGTTCAATCAATATACTATTTATATTGAAAAATATATAAACGATGAGATTTACCTATAATATTTTTAGATGAGTTCAAGCCAAAAATTTACATCAAAAGCTCAATTCTCCCTATAACCTAATCAAGTCAAACTCTTGTTCACTCAATTCGGTTTGATTGCATCCCTATATGCATCATGCTAATGTTAACATGAGGGTTTGATTACACTGACTTAGCAATTGAATTGCTATCCAGCGTGTTATGGTTCAACTATGGATAGAATTGATTTAAAGACAACTATTAAATCAAAACTTGATCTAGGTCGGGTTGGCTATTAGGTCCTGGTTGGATTGGTTAAACTAGCTGATTTGAATTTCAAAAACACAAATTGAAACCTCATGCCATACTAGATTGTGATTATTCTTTGAGTTAGATTAGGAAGATTGATATTCAAAAAGAAAATAATATGAGTATTGCTTTGAAAACAATGAAAAAGTTTTATATGCTAATTTGAGCAATATAATTTTATAAAAGGAAAATGTGTTCTCTTCTCTTCAATGCCCCAAGAGCCGATGAATTTGAGGATAAACTAGACAATAAAACCATATTTACTTATTTTGAGTACACAAATAAATATACATTTGATACTTGTTATCATGTGATTAGATGATTTTGAATTAAGGATAAAGTAACACTCAATCACATGATATCATAATAAATATATAGTAATTTGTATACCTAAAATGGGTATACATAATATTACTTCAAACTAAAACGAATGTGAGCATAAATAAGAAACCTATCTATTCTTATAGGTTTTAGGAGAATGGACCATCAAGTCGTCACTCACACTAGTTGCATCATCCTAAATCCACATCAATAATAGAATTGATTGAGTTTTGATTTGTGACTTTGCATATCCATTAGATATTTTTGAAATTTTCCAATTGCAATTCTTGATAAGGCTTCATTGATGTATAAGCGTTCAAACTAAACACACCTCATGCATAAGAATTTCCTCTTAAAGGGAATAATTTCATAAATGTTTATTCTTGATGAAATTTCTTGTCACTATTTGATGTACACAATTAAGAGTTTTGAGTGAAGTAAATTATGGTAGTGACATTAGAATTTGGATAACTAAACTTGATATACATTACATACGGTGATATAAAATTATTATAACTAAAGTTGGACATTGGATGATTTTTTAATGTGGTTTAGCATACTATTCAAGAGTTTATGTTGACGATTATGACATTGATGGCTTTAGAAAAATGTTTCGGCAAAGTATGTAAAAGAACTGCAAGAGAAATGATTTGAGAAAGACTTGATTTTCGATCAGACTCACCATCACTTAGGATAATGTTTATTTAATTCTGAATATCATATATCTGATTGATTTTTATGTCTTTTTGTTTTCTCTTTTCTTTACCTCACCTCTCCCTTGAATAATCCCTTCACTATGTAGGATTCAAGAAGGGGGTTATAACCTTATTAGTTATATTTATATTTCTTAATTCATCACAATAAATAAATAAGGTAAGAATCAAAGTTAATAATGTATAAAGTTATCCTTGAGCAAATGACATGAAAAAAAATATCAACTAATAGATTGTGTACTCTAGGCGTTGGCTTCTCGGGTAGGTGTTCTGCGGATAAAAGTTTGGCATATAACAGATATTTTCTTGTTCATCTTCTTCATTGTTCATTAATTGACTAGACTGAAAGAGAAGCCAATTACAAACGACCATGAGCGTGAAGTGTGTTATGGGGATAAGAATGTGTCCCAAACCCTAGTTTTTTTAGATAGTTTTCCAAGTTGGCATCCTTTGACTCTTCAAAAGTCAATCTATGGAGGTGCAAATTTGGTTTGAAAGGGAAAAAAATCTTCGAAGCGGCAGCTTTATATAAGCAAAGTATGTCATGAATATCATCCCATGTTTGGATTCTCTGTAAATCTAAAGACTGTAGCAGTATAATATCAGTTCTTGTTCTTGATGATAAGCAAGTTTGTTTGCATGGACTGGGATTTGCAGGCAATAGTGCGAGGTTGCAGCGTCCACGGTGAGGCCTCAACCTCCATTATTATGGATGACACACCATCTTGTTTCTCTCCTTTGAGTCTTCAAGAAGATGCCCTTTTCGAATTCCCTAATATTTCTGAACCCACAACGATTTTAACTGAGTTAGATGAACTTTACAAGCCCTTCTATCCGCAAATCAGTCTCAACACCAGTTCCATTTCGGTTCCCGTTGAAGTTAAAAAGCCTAAGAAGCTCGTGAACCAGCAGTCTCTTTCTGGTTCTTCAACTGGTACCATTGATACCGATCAAGCAGCCAGGCCAAGAAGAGGGTCAGTGTAATATATCTTGCTTATCCATTGTCAAGGTAGAATTGCATATTGATTATGATTTTTCTTTTTTCTGTTTCCAGCAGGAAGAATCAACACAAAAGAGAAGTGAAAATGGTGACAGCGGAAGATCTGTCGGCTGATTTGTGGGCTTGGCGTAAATACGGCCAGAAACCCATCAAGGGATCACCATATCCCAGGTAAAGCAATTATTCTTCTGCTAGTAATATATGACTAAATACAAAACAAGAGCTGATTTTAGCTAAAAGAATCATGCAGGAGCTATTACAGGTGCAGCAGTTCAAGAGGATGTTTAGCAAGAAAACGAGTTGAAAGAAGCAGCACGGATCCAAGTGTATTTATCATAACGTACACTGCTGAGCACAACCACGGCCAGCCAACACGGACAAGCTCCCTATCCGGAAGCACCCGTATTAAGTCTTCAATGCGAAGACCTCCGGCAGCCACAGACGAGTCTCTGCACCAGGAAAGCATAAAAAAAGAGGATGAACACGTTTCTAAAGATGGAGAAGACAATGAATTCACCATGCCGGATTTACTTTTTCACGATGAATTGTTTTCAAGCTTGGAAGATTTAGAAGGACCCAGTTTAAGCTTTAATTTGAGTTCGTTTGAGTTAATTTAAAATGTCATGGATAGATAAATAGTATCAGATTTATGAATAGTATTATCAATAATATAATCAATGACGAATCTGTAACTTTTTAGTATAGGCAATAGTTAGTTCTGAAAGTCAAGAAAGTCAGTTCCAAGATCATCAGTTTTCCAAATACTGACAAAGATAGGCTTTCTTGTTGCTCTTGTTTATAACGAAAACTCCACCACAAGGAATATAGGGTGATTGTTTATTTGTTCACAATTATCTTGCATTTTTAAGGTTATTTTTCAGAAATTATTTCTGGAGACTAATTGCCCACTACGCCGACTCCATAACCACAAGCAAAAACTACAGCTAGCTAGACATATTTAATTATTTAATCCAGGATCTGCTTAATTATGTGCCTAACACGGTGTTATTCAATTAGCTATATATTTCTTGTAAGCATAAGTCATGATGATGTGTAATATAAATTTTGATTAGACATAGGGCTACCAATGAACAAAATTAAATTTAAAAAATGTTTAATTATAGTCAATGTCATATTTTTGAACTAAACTTTTTACAACAAATCACCCTTTATAAGTATGTACGTTATCTTTTATATCATTTTTCTTTTTGAAAACTCACTTACACTTAATGAGTTTTATCTCTTCACGTATACCAATTAAAGATTATTTTTAGTTCTGATACATGAAGTCTATTTCAAATTTCATAGCGTCCAACCATTTTTTCAAATCTAAACTTAAAACAACCTCATTGTAAGTCGTAGGTTTGTCATTATGGTTGATATAAGTTTAGTTGAATAAAAAGTGTTTTGGTTTGAGTTTGACAAGCCCAAATTAAAGATAGTTTAAATTTAATTCGAATGAAAAATAGCTCAATTTTGTTGGAGTTAACGCCTTGAGTCTATGGTTCGAATTTGCAGTTCGGATTTGTGATTCGAGTTTGTCATTTATGTTGTTTTACTTAATACTGGATAAAACGAAAATAACATCATTTTGATAATTACTTGATATGGATCAAATTAATTTATAAGTTAAGTTTAAACAAAATTAGACCATTTCCCAATTCATAAGTCGAATAAAATGAAATTTTCAATAACTTAAGTTTAATTCAGTTTAAAAAATAATTGGACCCAAAAGATTATGTCAACCTCTTTTACCGACGGAAACCTCATCTTGTATCGTATCAAAATGGATGAATCATAATCATCAAAATTTCACCAACTTTTAGAGAAAAGATAATCACATAAATCAAGACATCAAGAGATTTGATAATATATATGACGATATATAATACTAATATCTTTAGAAACAAATGATAATACTCCACCTTAGTCCTTGCCAAAGGCAAATTAAGGCATAAACAACTTTGAGAAGCTCCAGCTTTATTTCTTCAATACATATAGTTTTTGCAGTGACGATAAGATATCACTTTTGCTTCTAGCCAGACTCCCCAGATGATCGGGATCTTTTTGTTAGCCTGCTAGAATGGCACACATGTTTGTTCGGTTGGAGAAAGCAAAGCGGCCACAGAGCCAACAAAAGCAGCATTCATGTAAGTTGCAGGCTCAGCATGGGAGTAGTCTGATCTTGCATCATTGAACTGGTCATTTGAATCCGGACCGCCAACAATGGCACCCACATGAACATTTGGATTTGGCTTGGCAGAATTGTAATAGCTTGAGTAGCCGTCGTGGCAACCGACTTTTCCTCGGAGAACTCGGATTGACGGAATGGATGCACCTCTGTGGTGCACCTGCAGTGGAAAATTGCTGCCGTGGCCTGCCATATATGACATCTTCATGGGGTTGTTTCCAAGTATATAATCTACCTGGAAATAATTTAACACTAGTTAAATAGTCTGGAAGCTCGTAGGTAATCTTTGTCAGCATTACGAAAAATGGTTTTGACTCTGCTATCCATTCATATGGTTTTAAGGACTGCATTCAATATTTAATAGAGAGGTTAGAAATATACCTGTGATTTTGCGAAGGCACGGAGTTTAGGGGGAGATAAAAGCAGGGAACCACATTGAAGTCTTCCTATATGAGCCTCATTCAAGGTTTTGGAGTAGAGAAATAGCAGCATGGAAGAGCTTGTGACATATTGTAAATTACTGGTATCTCTAATATATAAAAGCCCACCTACAAACATGCCAGAAAATTAAGGTTCTGTTAATGTCTTGGAGCTGCACAAAATTATATAAGCCCCTCCAAAGAAGATTATATATTTATGTAAGGGGGCATGCATGACTACCGCATATCATCTGGGAATGATAACAACAGATTAATCAAATAGCTTATGAGCTTTTAAAGGCAAACTCCTCTAAACCAAACTTATGTTTGGCTTAACTGGAGGGCAGTCCCTCAACTGATGACTACATTGATGTTGTTTTGATATGTATAAGTTAAAATGACATTATTTTGGCTCGTATTCATATAAAGGGAGTTTGTTTTGAGTTTAATCGAGTTGAGCTGACTATCAAACTAAGCTAACTCAATTCAAATGTAACCATGCATAAACACTCAGAATATTTTAGATTGTAAAACTCAAAATCAAATATCTCTTGCATATGATAATAGTAGATTAGTTAAATGACATATAACATCTTAAATTGTCAAAACATATTGTGAGTTGTAAACAGCTGAAAAACAAAATCGTAATGGCTTGTGTGATAGTCATAGACTGATTTATTAGACCTCGATGTTACATTGAAAGTAGATGTGTACCGGGAGTCGTTTTAATCTGCAAAGAGCTACTTCCTGGCATCAATGCACACACAAATGACTCTATGTCCGTCTTAAACTTTGACAAATTCTTCTTTCCATTGTAAAATTCCTGGACAGAAACTTTTTTATTACTTCCTTTGCCAATTTTTGTGAAACAAAAAGGATAAATTTTGTATTATATTCTGTGCCTTCTATACCTTAGCTAATAACATCTGAGCTCCAGCAAATTTGTTGTCCCAACTGAACTCGGCCACTGCCTGACTCCATCCTTGGTTGCTCAAAACATAGTTCAAGTACTTGTTATCACCAGTTGCCTTGTATAGCCAAGCCGCAGCCCATAATAATTCATCCTTTTTCACGTTTAAGAAGCCCTCAATTTGCAGTCAGAGTTAAAAAGAAATTTATGTGTGCATGCGTGCAGTTCCGGTTAGAAAATTTTCTAACAAGGTGTAATATTAGTTATAAATCTAATTTAATAACGCTAGTTAATTAGATAATCCAATAACAATTTACAGATAAACTTATACGATCAATAAAGATAAGTTTAATATACTTAAAGATTATAACCTAAATAGACAATGTTAATATAGGTTTAAGTTTATTAGACCTTTAATGAAATCTATTAACATACTATATATTGGTAAGTCTCTTCGAAACTAATATAGTATACTTTACCATTGAAATGCAGGTATTATCGAGAGCTCTATAAATAAACATCGTTTGGTATTCTAGGTATTCCTATAATCCTAAAGTTATAATTCAGTATTTTATGCCGTGTATGAATCCTGCAAATTAGGATTACCTGGTAGCCTGAGAAAGAGCAGTAGAAAGGGCAAGAATCCTGGTACGATGCCCTATACTTGTCCGCAAAGTCGAATAGCTGTTTGGAATGAGTTAAAAGCCTGGAAGAGTAGTTGTAATCAACGGCTTTGAAAACAATTGAAGCAGCAGAGAGAGCGGCAGCAGCCTCAGCTGCTGCCTCAGTGCCTGGTGAAGCAGAGGTTATCTTGTAAAGTGTTCGAGGAGTGTCCATGTCTTCAGGCCTCTCCCAACACTGATGATCCGCATTTCCATCCCCCACCTATCAAAATAAATTCAAGTAAAAACCTCAAATTAATTATCACCTCAAGTAAAATAATCTACTGAGCATATAACATCAACTACTATTTAATCAATCTTGTCTTTGTATTTTCAAACTATAAGGGATTTGTGGATTTATCTAAAGAGTATTACATTCACCTAAGGAGGACATTGAGATTGCCCTTGTCTTCCGCAAACAATGTGGGAATTACTAGGAGAGCATATTAGTTTTGATATTATTCGTAATATCTTTGTTCAATGGTCTTACCCACTACCAATATATTGTTTGTTTTGGAATCTATCAAGATTTTGTTTTTGGGTTTTATAAATTAAAATACGTTTTGATAATTTAGGAGTTTACTAACTATTTAATCACTCATGTTCAATGTCGGATTTGCGAATTTGTCCACTCAAGAAAAGGATAGAGTACTTTTTATACCATTTGTAGCATTCTCGTTCAATGGTCTTGCTTACTATTAATATATTATTTGTTTTGGAATTTATTGAAATTTTATTTTTGGGTTTTGTAAATCAAAACATGTCTTAACAATTTAGAGATCACAGACTATTTAATTAGTTTTGTTTTAACATCCCATTAACCAGTCTTATCTTACTATCCTCAAATAATGTGGGATATCCATACATATTCAATATCTCTCTTATATTTTGTTAATGCAGGATTTATCTTAGAGTATTACTTATATATACACACAAAAAAAAGAGTAATGAAAGGACCTGAGTATACAGTGTGGTGGGTGAAGTGTGAGCCCTTAGTATGAAATTTGATCCCCATCGAATTGCTCTTCGCAGGTAGCCAAGCTGCTTGATCAAGGAGATCTCTTTCGGGTACTCAACGGCCGTCCAACTCAACAAGCTCACAGCAAATGCCATGGGCCATCCAAACTTCACATTGTCTCCAGCATCATAATACCCTCCTATCAGATTAACCTGCAGCCAAAAGTTTACCTAGCTAAGCCAAAGAATTCACCTCTGCCGAACTAGCTTCGATTGAATTTAAAAAAAAAACATTAATACATTATCAGCCTTGCCATCGGAGAGTGCAGAGTCTCCCCTCCACTTTACCCTCTGGCTTAACGGCAACTTCCCTGACTGCTGCCCTTCAAAAAACATAATGGCTTTGCCAAGTGCATCTTTGTAATCAAAAGCTGAAGAGCACAAGCCTTTGTTGCTTGTTGCCATTGCATTGTGACTAGCCAAGACGAACAACAAGGTCAGCCTAAAGAATCCACCTTGTTCCATAATTAATTGTAGCTCTGTATAGAATTGCACAGTTCAGTTTGTACTGGTTGGTATTTATAGAGATATAAGCTAGAAACACCCTTCCTAAAATGGCAGACTCAGAAATAAAATTTAAGAGGTTAAGATAAATTAAAGTAAAATATGTGAGAGTGAAATTTGATGGGATCAATCTAAAATTTTAAGAGTTATATTGATATTTTACTTATGCAAAACTTTTTTTAAAATTAAAGAGGACTAGCGATATTTTATATATATCAAAATAAAATTTTTTCAAAGTCAGGAGGGTTAATTAATCTCTTTTGACCTATCTGCGTCGGCTCAATTTGTGATGGTTTTATTACATTTATTCTCATTGTGTACAAGGAAGAGCTTCATTATTTTTTTTCTGTGTGACATGTTAAGTTAGATTTAGTTTGGTAAAATTTACAAATTTGAAGCAAAAATTTTTATGGGTATCAGGACGCTTCGAGAATTTGATGAGAGACATGGAGTAATGGGGCTTTGCGTGAAGTTTTAAGAGAAGTGCAAGAGGATTCAAATGTCAAAATAAGTGAGTCATCACATACTTTTGCATAATTTGAGTTTCAGGTTGAGTTTGATAGTTCACTAACAATTCTTCATCAGAGTTCTTTTTCTCCAACGATTCTCGTTCTTTTTCTCTGACGACTCTTCTTCTTATCAATATTACTATCCACAATTCAAGTCAACTTAAGTTTAAAATCAAACTTGATGTTTCGGATTCAAATCAAACTTAAATTGATTTTTGTTTAAATTCAAATCGATTCGAATCTACCCTTACCTACAAGTGTATCTATTGTTTGTGATGAAATAATATTGAAAAAGATAATACCGACCCATAAAGAAATGATGGAAACATTTAAGTACAAGATTTCGTAGAACTCTTTTTCCTGATTTCACAAGCTCAAGCTCTTAAACTGGCTGCATTTATGAACCTTTTTCATAGATTACATCTCATTTCCATGGGAAAGTTATCAAATAATGGAATGATTTCACATGCTCAGGCTCTTGAACTGGTTGCATGTATTTATAAGTCTTTCGTAGATCACATCCCATTTCCGTGGGGAAGTATCAAATATGGAATAAGTTTTTCATCCCCAATGGGTGGTTGCAAAATATAAAGAAGTTAATTGTTTAAAACTCATTAGAGTCATATCAAAATCAAAGGAGAAATGGTTTTAGATTTGGTCCCGAGAACCATCATTTTTTCCTGCTTGGTGTGTTTTAACTACTCATAATCCGGCTCAAGTAAGAATTCCTCGCTTAAAAAACAGTGTTTCTTTTTCATTACAAACCAACTCTTTTATGGGCAAATTGCATTAGGTTTGAAGGTTCCTCAGACAAGCCAACTCTTTTATAAGCAAATTGCACTAGGTTTTTGAAGGTTCCTTGGTTGGGGATTCGAGTCCAGTCAAACACCGATTCAAACTCAAGTAGCTTGAATTGTATACACCATTGACTTGGCGATAATAAGGATCAATGGTCTTTTACTCATGTCAAATGTCAACTGGCTCGACCAGGTCAAGATTTCATTGAGAGTTCCTTTTATACATACAGTCCATAATTGAATTCAAGGAAGAGCAAATCCACACCATAATTAACAAATTAGATTAACCCTCATATGTTATATCAGAATATAGACCGTTAATAAACATAACAAGTAAATTAAAAGCAGTCACAAACTAGTTAATAACTTTTACAGTAACCACGTAAAACAAAAATGGCCATACCCTGTACATATATACAGCCTCCTGATATCAACCCTTTACCACGACTGGCTAGATACATCAATTCATCCCCAGATCAGGTTCGGTAATTGAATTACTTTGCATTTGTGGAATATGGGCTCTCCGACTATTCAAGAGATACCCCTGCAGGTGCGGCGGAGCGGTGGACAGGGAAGACCCTTGCAGGTGTGGCGGAGCAGTGGACAGGGAAGACCCTTGCAGGTGTGGCGCAGCAGTAGACAGGGAAGGGCCTTGCAGGTGTGGCACAGCAGTGGAAAGGGAAGACCCTTGCAGGTGTGGTGCAGCAGTAGCGAGGGAAGTTGGATTGGAAAATGGCCTCGCTAGTTGAGTTGGCTGGGTTGGCTGAATCATGAACTCTCTAAGAGCAGCAGAATATGCCCGACCAGAAAGGCTTCCTCGCATTCGACCTGTGGGCTGCCAATTTTGCTCTGATGGCAACTCAATGTTCGCTCTTTGCTCCCCTGCTGATGCCTTAGCACCCTCCGTGTTTGCTTGGTATGGAGGCCCTGTTCTGGATGATTGAACTTGAACTGGCACAGTTGGTGGCTGTCTAGCCATCTGGTTTGAAATTCTACCAGTGACAGGAGTAGAAACCATACCCCTGGACCGTTGGGTGCTCCCAGTACCTCCTATATGGGCAACCCCAACTGGTACACTCCCTTGTTGAGTTGGAGTTCTTGAGAGAGATGGTGACTGGATCATCCTTGGGGATTGGCTCCTGGATTGCGGCAACCTAATGTTTGGAGTTTGCTGCTGGCGTAAACTCTGATTTTCAGTTGAAAGCCCAGAAGATGATCGGTTAGCACCAGGAAATATGCTTGAAGCTGGAAGGCCAACAACCTGAAAAACAGATCGATTTTTTATTATTCCTCTTCTGTAAGGAAAGATGGTATAATAAATCATGGAAGACCAAAAAGAAGTAGAATAATGAAATATTATCCCAATAAACACCAAACGGTAAAACCAACAGCTAAATGAGCTAAAATACAAAAAGGAAGGTCTAAGAAAAATTGCCTACATCAAAACCAACTTTGGGGTCTGGAATTTTAACTGCAGCAACAGAATAGAAACAGTACAAGGACTAAATGAAAATAATCTAACCTGTGCAGCAGACTGATGCTGCAATGAAGATGAAGCTATATCTGCCCCTAAAAATGCATTTATTGGGGATCGAGAGAACTGTTGCTGCAGCTCCATATCACTGTAACCATTTCCAACAGAAAGGGCAGTCTGAGAAGCAAGCAACGAACTATTACAAACATTTCCAACAGACAGGGTGGTCTGAGAAGCAGGGGAAGATCCATTAGGGGTAACAAAATTAAAATTAGCTCCTGATCTTTGTTGCGGAGTTGGTGTCTGGGGCTGAGCTGGGAGAGCCTGAACTGCTATTGGAGTCCGGTTTATATTTCTGTTTAGTGACACCCTCCCATATTCATGGTTGTTCACAAATGGTGAGTGTAGTAACTGCATATCATTTGGTGCAGCATATTGGCTTTGCAGCACAGGAGTTGTAAGATTTGGATAGATAAGAGCCTCTGCTTCCCGATCAAGTGCATGAGAAATGACATCAGTTACTGCAGGAGAAATGGCATCAGCTAACAGAGGAGATGACAAAAAATTGGCAGAAGCAGACCCAGAAATGCCACCACCACTTGAGTTTGCAGACCCATATGGAAATAAAAGTCCGGCCCAGAAGTCATCCTCTATTTGAGAGACGACATTATTATTGACTCCAACAGTATTGATCAACTCTGATGGCCTAGTTATATTTGTAGGAACAGGTTGACTTTGTAAATCAGTGAGGACAGGTTTCCTGTCTTCAATTTCACCAAAGATCACTGCATCTGTCTCATCATCATCCTTTGTGAGATCTAAAACAGCAGGACTAGAATTCAAGGTGCCAGGAGGCTCTTGCTGCTCTGATCCTTGGTTTTCACCACTAAGGATCTTATCATGTGCCTGGATCATGTTGTCATCACTTTCCAGGATAGCTTTCCATGATCCATCTGCGGAGATAATCACATCAGCAACATTTTTTCCTACTTCTCTCAGAACCTGGGAAAAGATAGCAGGTTTAACAGTTTATACCACAAAACACCAAATGGAGAAAAGTACAATATCACTGCTACTTGCCTGAACCATATTTTGATCAACACGAATATCAGTGTAGCAAACATGCTGATTGCAGTGTGGACAGCGCCAGGATGGTCTTCTCGAATTTATATCAACAAAATTACTAAAATCAAAACACTGCAGCAAACAGAAATCAGATACTGACACTAGGACACAAAAATAGTGAGAGAGAGAGAGGGGGTAAATGGATAACAATGACAAATTTTAAAATTATTGTAAAGAATTCTAAGATTTATAGTAGTTCCAGATTTGAGAATTTCACCAACTTTATGTAAAATTTCAGAATCATAAGCCCAGTCGGTAAAACAAAATAGGCACAGCATTTTTTATAGCACAGATCCAAATCATGGTGAAACTGTAAACATTCTATAGTTTCCTGGAGAGCAGTGGCTTCTTGAGATAGAGTCATATGACAAACTCACCTGAAGATGTTTACATGATTTTCCTTTAACAGGAGTTCTGATACGTGTATAACTGTCAAGAAAGAGAGCCAATCAACAACTTAATAAAAAAATTGAGCTTGTACAAGAGCAAAAGGATACAACAAGTGACAAATGTTAACATTCCACGATTCACACACCAAAAAACAAATGCTAAATAGAGCCAGACACAATATTCTGTGTACATCTCATAATTGGTTAAACATAACAGATAGTTAACCTCATCCTATACCCCGCTGAGATGGAGAAGAGAACCCTTTTTTCCCCTTTTATGAGAAACCATAGGTATATGTAAGAAATAAGAAATTATGTATATATAGCCAACCACAGAATGGAGGTTCCAGAGGGAAAGGGGGAACGGGCCTAACAGATATTACTTTCCCTTCCAAAACAAATATACCACCATATTCAGTAGTATAATGCTACCGCCAATCAAATCAGTTTTTTTAATGATAGAATAAATGTCTGATCCACCTCTTATTTTATTATCTTAGTATATTTTTGTATAAAAAAGATATGAAAATTAACTTTTCATTGGCACACTGTAGAAACAATAAGTGTCCAAGATCTTTGGCCATTGAGATATATGAGATATTCATATGCAAGTGCCTTGCCTAAATTACCAAGGTTATAATGCTCGTAGTTCCTTGCAATTCAAAGAAGGTAAATAAGAATAACTTTTTGTATCATAGCATACCTTATCGGACAATTAAGTGAAACTCTTGATGGCCCCTCAATTATGTCAGAATCTAATGCACCAAAAGGAATAAAATTAAGAAAAGGAAAAAAACCAAAATATATAGCATGCATATGGCATTACAGATTTATAGAACGTCACAGCTAAGCGGCAGGATCAGCCCCTTAGCTTCAAGCATATTTGTCCGTCAAAATTAAACCTCTGGATTTAAGAATAATGAACGGTGAGGATTAATTATTGTGTAGTAATTGTCTCTTTTTCTCTTTCCTCATTATTTCTCTAATATTCTCTCTCATATATATTCTCTAATGAACAAATTTCTCCATTATTCTCTCCACTCTCATATTATCATTAACTTGAGGAACAATTTTTGGGTCATTTATTTTTTTCATGTTTTTACAAAGTTGATCCTTGTTCTTTAACCAAGATCTAACTTGTTCAATTTGTAATATAAATTAGCATCCAATTTGTCTATGACCAAGGCTAACATATTTCAATATTCATAGAAAAGTAAAAATTACTCATAATTATAAAGTTTCATTTCAATATTAATGAAAAGGGCCAAAAAAGTTACTACTGACTTTTGAGATTTAAGGAAAGAGGGAAATGAGAAGAAAGGAAAGAAGAGAGAGAAAGAACAGAAATATTTAATATAGTAATTGTGTGTATTTTTTCCGATGTCATTAAATCAAAATCAGTTTTTCCATGTCACTATATCTGAGCCATAGATCATTTTATAATCTAAAGGATTAAATTTGATGTAAGAATATAAATGAAGTTAAGATGTATCTTGTTTTCATTTCTAATTTCTTTTCTTTTCCTTGATGCATACCTGAATCTTGTACAGCCATATCAGACTGAACATAATCTTGTACCGAGGAAGAGTCAAGCGATGGCTCCATACTCATAAAAGAAACAACTACAACATAATGACCTAAAAAAAAAATTACAGTCTCTGTCAAAGCAGTGTCACATGACTGAATAAAAATGTGCGGACCTAGAGAACTTGTGTCAAGCATACCATTGAACTGACCCACTGCTTGAAGAAGATTTGTTCCATATTTAAGCATTGCAGTCACATTTGTTGGCAACTGTGGCCCTGGATCCTAAAAGGGACAAAAAAACAAAAAGAGAAGTTCAATTGTGTCTATGCTACATGTGCATCGGGTGCTGTTATATACACAAACATATCTGCATGTACTAGCACAAACCATCAAAACATTAGTTCTCCTATCAACTCCCTTTCCATTCAAAAGAAAGCTACAAAAGGTAAACAGAAAGTGATCAGAATAAAATAAAAGCAATTCAAAAGGCAAAAATGAATTCCAATGAATAATTCATACTTTGCTTCTTGGGGACTTATGATACAAGCAGAAGTCTGTATATCATCTGTTCGTGCTACAAATAACCGCTGCAGGCAAAACAGAAAAGAGAATAAAATATGCTGATACCAAAAAATCACAAATACTCCAAGTGTGCAAGATATGCATGTAGATATTTGAAAATTGTCTGCATCCAGTACTCACAAAGATACAGTACATTTATTCTGTCACATTTATCTTATCTTCATCAAGAAGAGCCAGTGTCAGATACCACAATACTGGATACTGGTATGACATCTAAATGCTCCTTTTAATGAAGAAATTTCACTTTGTCAAGAAACATCCATGTTGCATACTGTCTCATACCTAACACTAGCACACAAGCCCACATAGCTTCAACTTATAAAATAGTACAACAGTAACATGTCAAAAATACAAAGTATACCAGGAAACTCTAGGCATAAAAAGCACAAGATGTCATTTACCAGGAATTCTATAGACAAACACAGAAAGGCAGTACAAAAACAAAAGATAAGGCATTCATCCACTGGAACTGTAAATACTCAACTATATGAAATTTATATTAAGCTAAATTGGATTGTCTCACAAAATGCAATATATTTTGTAAGACATGCTGCTGCACTCCATAACAGGCTTTCAGAATCTAGTTAAATAAGATATGCTTACTATTTCTGGAGGAGAATGTACAGTGTTCTTTGAGATTGCAAAATCGATCATGTATGCCCCATATCCAGGCTGCAAAGCAACAGAAATTAATACATGCTTCAAGTAAACAAAGGGTTTTGAAGAAGCTAAGGAGAGAATGATTTTCCAATGAAGTACGGACTAATTCTTTGGTTCTCTCTATCAATCAGTTCCTAAAAAATTCATAAATACTTTCCTTTTAATTCATAAAAATTATGATGCTCTTATTGTATTAAATTCAATTATTCTTTCTTTGTGCTGAGTGTTATCTTTTGGGATTAGGAGGTTGAGTGTTCTCTGACAAATGCATCATAGGTATTAAGCCCCCCTCCGTCCTCCTTCCAAATTATTATATAAATATTTATATACATACATACATACATACATACATAAGTTGTATTAGCATGAGAAACCACCTTAACCTCAAGAGAAGCCAGTATCGGCCCCATCTTCATTTTTGGATAAAACCTGCGCAGAGGAGACAGAGAGAAACACAGAGCTTTCAAATAATATATCAAACTATTCCAAATTATACTGTGAAAAGAAGCAAAATTAGGACCATCATAGATTCACTAGGTAAGCTTTCCAGTTGCAAATACCCTCAATTAGCACACCCAATTAAGGAAATAGATATTAAGTAAGAGAAGATAACTCTGACTAAAGTTCCCAGGTGTTAAAAGTATACTGCTGGAACCTGGAATGCTTATGTGGTACAGTGAAAAACGACAATGAATCTTAATTCCTGTGAATTGAAGCATTTTTTCTTATTCTTGCTTGAAATAATAACCATTAGAAGTCCAAGGAGGGTCACACAACACATTTAACTAGTGAAAACACTTAACAGAAGTTGCTAAGGCCTAAATATTACAGAAAAAGTGAGTTTTAGGCTACAAGCCCAGTACTATAAGGCAGAAATCAATTACAAGGAAAAATTAACAGATCAACATCAGTTCAAATCCGTAATATAAGAACAAAATATAAACATGAGCACAATAGGACTCCTACATGTTCATAATTGTTGAGATAGCGGAAGACAAATTGCTTGGTCCAGCTTTAATATCTTTACTTTTGGAGAAGCCACTCCCTACCTAATAATCAGAAGGATAACAATCAGTAATGTCAATGTAACACATATTCAATAAACAAAAAGCATTCCCTATGAAAAATATTAGTAGCAAACCTCATCAGCAAGAGTAAGAAGCTCTTGACTCTCCATATCTGAAAACCAGCCAATCTTACAAGCATTCTACCATTAAAAAAAAACAACATCAGTTGAAATACCCATCAACAAATAACTACAACATGTATAAGCATAAAGAAACAACTTATATTACCAACAAAAAAGACCAGCTTTACAACATGCCAGGCAGTCACAGATATGAGTGGTAGTGTGCACAAAAAAAGATATACAGAATCAAGCTTTAATGTGTTTCAAACGGAAAAAGGAAAACTAATTCAAACATAATGACCAGAAAAAAAAACATAACAAATGCCAAATGGATCACACAGAGAAGATGAGAGGAACAAATAGAAAAACAAAGAATAGAACATTCTTCAAAATGCTGCCAAAAAAAGTATGAAATTGTTTAATTTCTTGCACTAGATTCAGAAAAAGTTAACTAAGAATCAATCCGATTCAATAAGTATTTAGAATACCTAAGGCATGGCATTAGGTCTTTCTTTAATTAAATATCTAAAGAGCATGAGTAAAATAAAAACTCCAGAGTTAAGGTATCCAATAGCAGAAATAAAATTCTTTGAAAAGAAAAATAAAATCACTCAAATAAATGAAGTTATCAACCACAAAGAAAATCCTGCATTAAGAAAATGTAAAATTCAATCCATAGCAGTATGCATGCTGTAAGAATTTTCAAGAAGGATCCCATTCAATCTACCCAAATCACAACACAAAAATCAAGATAGTATATGCCATTTTTTCATGGTCACATAAACAATGACCCAGAAGAATAATCCACCACTGTAATCCAAAATATTCTTGTTCTGTAAAACATGCCGAAAGACAGCCAGCATTATGTCAGGTGAAAATTCAAAAATTGCATGACATGCCATCTCTAAATTAACTCATCTATATTTCAGTCTTAAACTGCAAACTCCAGCACTCAAAGATACCTTAACAGAGATCATAAGCACCATAATAGCACCTTGCAGTACGAGATCATTCCTCCATTGGCATACCTACACAAACACAATAAGAAATAATGGCTTCTCAATGTAAAATTACAAAAAAGACAGATGCTAAAACTGAGAGAGAGTGAGACCAAAAAAAAAGAGGTTAAACTGCAATCCCCACAAACATAAATCTAAACAATAACTAGAAAATAATACTAAATACACATAGAACAAACACATCCAGTGCAAAAAAAATCAGAGGTAGCCAAGTATAACACAAGAAATGACCTGTTTCAACAATTTAGGTAACTCTTGAGCTTTGACAGGAATCTCATTGTGCGCAACAGAATAATCAATACCCCTGCAATACAAACTGAATATAGTCAAGCTCCATTAAACATCATGCTATAGTAATACACGAAAACCCACTAAAGTACACCATGAAACATGCTAAAACTACATCTAAAAATTTTAATAGAAAAGCCAAACAAAGTAAAATCCCCTTCAGGGCGATTTCACAACAGAATAAATTCTCCTAAAACAACAAGCAAGAAAAAAAGCCACGTGCAAAATGGGTAATATTATCTTTGCAAACAAATCTTACAAAATTATTAATAAAAAAAATGACATATCATCATAAAGTGAAAGAAAAACAGTAAATATATTCAAATCACTCAAACACATACTAGCCCATCTGTTAGTTTATATGAATAAGTTAGTACCGGGCAAGAGAGAGGCAGAGATGGAAGAACTCCATGATGCTAGATGTGCTACCAGGATGGAAAACGTGAGAGGCCAATCGCTCGGCCACGGCGGTGACTCTGACGGAATTCACTAACGACGGCGATAATTCAGGTCTGACACCCATGCTACGTTCAGTGTTTACCTCCTCAAGCGTCACAGTGACACCATCACCATGCCTACATAACCTTTTTCTCTCTTAATCTCTTACGGTGGTTGGTTTCTTTTGCAGTTTGTTTGTTCTTTTTCGACCAAATCACTATTCCCCACGCAATCTTTGACGAAGGGACAAATTTTCGCCACCCAAAGTTTCAAGAAAACCAAAATTTTACCGGCGAATTATTTTTATTATTGAATTCTGATTAAATCTTTATTAGAAATAACAGTTTTCTTCTTTTAGTTTTCTTGTAAAACTGGCATTAACACTTTATAGTTTATATAAATACAAATTATCAACATATTTTTACGGTTATTTTTTAAATAATTAAGAGTGTAATAAAATTTTAAAAACACTCAAAACTTGTTTTATAGATCTAGATGTTATTCAATCAATCTATGTATCTATCAACACATAATTTTGTTCCACGGATCTGTACGATCTGTCACGTAAATTTGTACAATAAATTCAATCATTTTGATTAGATTTTAGATAGTTTTCTTATTAAAAAACCATTGAAAAATGGGAGAAAGTGCCGGTGGTAAAGTTGATGACATGCTAAAATGAATTGTAAAATATGCTAAAATTGACGACATGATAATGAATTTTTTAAAGTAAAAATATAATATTTTAAACTTTAAAGACGATTGTTGTTAACCGTAAAATATAGAAATCCTAAATTATAGGGGCAAAAAAGTAAATTTTTAAAATTAAATTAAAAAAATTATTAATTTTTAAAACTAAGGTAGAAAAAGAAGATAAATTTTTTTTTCTTTAAATAATATTTTTATTCTGATAATAACAATAAAATTTAATAGATGAATAAATATTTAAATTTTTAAAATTTAATAAATAAAAGTTTAACAATGCATTAAACCTGAGTGGAAATGAGTCTTTTGACCTTTTTATTATTGAAATCAAATTAAATTTTTATTAAAAATAATAGTTTAACCCTTTTTTTTTAATTTAATAATCATTATTACCTGACTTTAAAATACTGCGTTGAGGGGATATTAAAATTTTAAAAATTTCAAAATTACCATCCAGTTTGTTTTGAATTTTAAGAAACCCGCCAAAATCTTTTTCTTAGCACCTCCGAATATTTTCGAAGTTTATGTTTTGGCCTTCTTTTCACGGCTTTTGTGTCAATTGCTTCGGTGTTTTGATGGAGGAAGGAATTTTATTTAATTACAGACTAGAATTTTATTTAATAATAAAATTATATATATTAATTTTAAATATATAAATATGTATATATTTAATATATATTTTATATAAATAAATAATTTTAAATTAATAATAAAATAATACTTAATAATATATATAAATATATGTATATTTATATACTTAAAATGAGTATATATTATATTATTTTTTACTATAAATAAGATATTTATAAGAGATATTAATTAAAATAGTTTATTTTTTCCTTGTATATATATATAATCTAAAACATAAAATATCTAAAATACCTTTAGACTTTATACTTATTCAATTAAGTATAAACTCATTCAGTCAAGAGATAAAACTCACTCACTCATTCAGTCAAGACTGAAATATGAGATAAAATAAAATAAAAATATGAAATTTTTTAACGATTTCAATAGTGAAAAAGTTAGCTACGTGGTTGGCTATCCGGCCAATCTATCTAATCAACCCCCAAACTTAAAATTTTTTCTTTTTTAAAATAAATTCAAATTAAAAAATATTATATTTATATAATAAAAAAATAATTATATATGTATAAAATAAATTTTGGCAGCCAGCTGGTCGCATGATTGCAAAATTAAGCTGTGGGAAATGCAAATCGTATCCGAATCATGAAACTTGGCCCGTGTCACAACCCACCACAATTAATTAATTAAAAAAATTAATATTATATTCATAAGAAACCAAAAAGCACTTATGATTAATTAATATGATAACAGCAAGTTAATCAAAAGTATGATAATTAATTAAAATGATATTTATGAAAAATAAAAAATATTAATAATTAATTAATATTATGAATAATCAAAAACATTATTAATAATTAATTAATATCATCGGAAGCCCAAAAGTAACTAATATTATTGGTACCCAAGAGATAGAGTAATATTATTTATATTTATTTTAAGTATATAAATAAATAAATATATATTTATTTGTATTATTATGTGATTAAATATTATTTTATTTTTAATTTAAAAATTTATAATTATATGATAATATATATAAATGTATATCTATTTATGTATTCAAAATAGGTATATAAAATTTTATTGTATCCAAAAGTAATTATATTTTGAAAAAAATTATAAAAAATATATAATTCTGAGAGTTGGTCCACAAAAGCATGCGAGTCAACCTGCAAAGGCATGACCCAAAGAGTCTTGAACTATTTGTGCGCCCTATCATGCTAGCAAATTTGGTCGATCTACTAAACCTACCAATTGGCTAGCTTAGACACAGTGGGTCGCATCGAAACCAATCTAATATAAACCCACTAGCATGTCTAATTTTATATAAGGTTAGAATCTAGTAGGATGGTTTTTACTGTGAACCCTAAAAGATTCTTACGTGGCAACTTATTGATATCGCAAAAGCAATTTGAAAATTCTTTAAACTAAGGTTTTTAAACCTACTGATTTAACTAGTGCAACTACAATGTAGAGCTTTACCTAATTTTGGTTAATAACTGTTATTAAACCGTTTTAAATTATGATTCAACTAAGAGAGTTGTATCAAGTCACAAATCAAATGTAATTTAAAAAAGACAATATCAAAATAAATAAGTTCTTATAAGTGACAAGATCAATACAAGAGAAGTTTGAATAACAAGATGTATGTCAGAAGGATCTTACGAAAAGGTGATCAATATAAGATGGAGTTAGAAATAATATGATTGATGTTGAGAGGAGTTAGAAGTAACAAGAGTAATATTGAGAAAAGATCGGCAACTATGCTTTATGTGGTCTAAATCTAAGGAGTTTGAAGTTTGCAGCTCTCCACTTGTTGTGGCCTCTCACCTTCTTGATCTACTATTCTTAAAAAAAAAAAAAAATCACTTTAGCCTACACTCAAAATAAAAACAACAAAGT
>NW_025401200.1:0-5000 GCF_011075055.1 Mangifera indica | reverse complement strand
GATGAGCTCGACAGACAAGATCGAGGTCATGCTTCTCAAGAAATTCAGCAACCTTGTCAGCTCCAAATGTGTATGACACACCTCTGTCATTCTCTCCCCAGCCTTCAATATCTTTATCAGGATCAGCCCACAAGAGATCACAGAGAAGGCCCTGATCCGGCACATCGACAGGGCGAGCAATATTCCTGATCTGATCTAAGTTTTTCAAATCAGGAGATAACCCACCATGCATGCAAAGGATCTTTTCATCTATGAGAGCAGCAACAGGAAGACAATTAAAGCACTCAGTAAATGTCTTCCACACACGAATATTAAACCTCCTCTTGCACTCATCATAGAAACCATATATTCTGTTGATAGAAGCACATTCATGGTTTCCTCTAAGAAGAAAAAAGTTCTCTTTATACTTGATCTTGTATGCAAGAAGTAGGCATATAGTCTCTATGCTCTGCTTACCACGATCAACGTAGTCCCCCAGGAATAAATAATTTGCAGCAGGTGGATACCCGCCATACTCAAACAATCGTAGAAGATCACCAAACTGACCATGGACATCTCCTGCCAACATAAAATGCAAACCTTATCAGTCATAAAGTAGGCGGAAGTTCAAGAAAGCAAATAAAAACGTATTATTCGCATAAACATACAAAAGTGTGCATATCACATGCTCTTTTAACATAAGAAAGAGAGAGAAGGAATTGCTCTCCTAAAGGAAAAAAAAAATCTCCCATTGTTCCCCATAAACAAATATGTGCCAAATTTTGACACAATTATGGGCCAAGAAAACAGAATTTGTAAAGTAGTGATTGCCTTATATGCTTTCCACAGGAAACTCTTAGAATTAATATCGTACAAAAGAAGTATGCCCTTGTAAAGAAAACAGTTTATTACTATGTGATCATATTCTTGAAACTCAGGTTCATTCTTCATCACGCACATTACTTAAGTAGAAATCTCATATCTGTCAATAAGAAAATGGACAAGGATGACCATTCATTCCAGTGCCAACCTCAACTATTTTGGGATAAATGCTCATATTTCCATATCTATGGCCACCTCTATTGTCAATGTAATAATCAAAACTTACGGCTCATCAAACAATTTCTTCTTTGAATTTTCACAAGTCTTTCTCTTCCCTCTCCAGTGTCATCACTTCAACCTCCCTCAACTTATCAGATGTTCGAACCATGATTTGCCAGAAAACACGTCTGTTCGTATGTTGCTCAAATATGCACTGTGAATAATAGATGCTCCACGTAACAGGTAAAAAGCTTCTTCCTTATGTTCCAGTTGTTGCTTACTTTTATTTACTTCTTACCTTCTATGTAATAGTATTAATGCAGCAAAATTGTATATTCTCTATGTACTAGGCTTATATCCTTTCAAGCGTTTCTAGTTTAGTTATTTACTGTTAGAAAACAAAAGTAAATCAAGGCACCATCATAGCACAATGTAGTTCAAGCAAAGGAAAGAAATTCTGAGAAAGGGGGTATAAGATTTCTCCAGAAAACAAGGGAAAGATCCCCCATAAATATATAAGCTATGGAGAAAGGGGAGACAGAATGGATTTCATTGTCCTAATTCTTCTGTAAGTGCACGTGGAGTGTGTGCTAAGCGACAAAAGTTGAAAATCAAGGATAGGACATTATTTTCCAAATTAAGAGTGAATAAGGAAATAAGACAGCATACATTTAACTTTGATGGTATATGCCGGAACAAAATACATTAATAGTCACCCAATTGGCCAAAATTAAACTAACATATGTATTGCAAGCCAAATAGAATTACTATTGGGTGCTGAAATAAATAATAAGAGACTGTACAAATGATGCCTAAGTATCATGTTAAAATCACAGACACAATACCTAAAATATAATCAAAAGATGTACATCAGCCATCCTACATAACCCACATGTTGGAATTTTATGATTTTTTAACATAATCACTCAAAACACTCAAGCCATTCTTATATTAATCAAACCAATTCAATCATCATGTCTCTTCAAAGCAACTTCACAGCACTTTATTTCAATAATCAACTTTAAAATGTTGATAAAGGATTTTAGCACCATCTGTACCAGTTCTATATCTCGGGATTACTTATAGTAATTTACCATTTGTAACCTCAGTTAATCAGCTCAACCAATTCTATTAACAGAAGCAATTTCTTGAAAACAAACACCTGCTGCATCAAGTCACCGACATCAACTTCAATATAGCCCCATAAAATATAATTAATCAATTAATCAGTGCATTAGCAAGCTACAATTTGCTGTTAAATTCAAATACACAAATTTGCAAAAAATAAATAAAATCAAATTCATGAACAACTGGAAAAAAAAAACACAAATTATTCAAACCGCATAAACAAATAATGGCTAATTAGAAAAAAAAAAAAAATCCTGTTTCCAATTTTACCACAAATCTTTATAGGGGCTTCGAGTTCGAGCAGATTGGGTTGGCTAAGGAAGATCTCTTTGGAGGCGACACAAAGTTGCCTTATTTCAGCTTCTGTAAGCAGCACCTGCTTCGTCGTCCTCCCATTCTTCGCATCAAGGAGACGTCGTATTAAATCGTCAAGCACACTCTCATCCATCAACAAACACAAAACAATCACACAAATACTCAAGAATGGAAACCCTAAAAATTTCTACTTTACAAAAGAAATAAAAATCAGATTGTAACGGTTACAAAAATATCTCGTATGGGATTTAACAGAATCCGGTAACGAAACCAGGAGTATCCGGCAGTTTAAAGAGAAAATCGGTGGCCGCCGTTTCCCGCTCGAAGGAGGACTTGACGGAGTTCTGGTGCCAATTCAAATCGACACCAAGGCAGAACGACGTCGTGCAACAACGGTAATGGTACGGTACGGACATAAAAAAAGAGGAAGACAGGGAATGGGCGTTTAGAGAGAGAGAGAGCCCCGGCAAATTGTTGGAGGCCCCATCTGCAAAATTAGGGAGAATGCGCATTGCACGTGCGTTTGTAATTGTACAATGAAATGAACCGTTCCTACGTTTACCCAGTCATTAGCACTTACACGTGGACAAGATGGATATTTCTGGTAGGCAAAAATTATTCACGAAACGTGGAGGTATATAATTGGTTCCATTTTTTAGCTTATCTATATTGAAATGCTGGAGATTGCTCCTCTTTTGGCGTACTGCCACGTCAGTAACTCAAAAGAGCAAGTCACTCAGCCATCTGGATTACGCTGAGGTCTACCTCACCGGAATATACCAGGCCACACATCAATCATTTTCCGAAAACTATAAGTACTTATCCTTCTTCAGATTTCGTGCCCTAAATTCGTTTTCAAATCCGGAATTCTCCTTCGATAGCCGTAATAGCCATGCTCATCGAACTCTCGGCTCTTCTATTTCATACTTCTCTCTCATTTTGCCTCTCATTCTCTCACAATACTCACGCTCGATTTCATGTTAATTATAATAATTTGTTGTATTGTTGCTGTAGCTGCGTTGTCCGCTGATGGATGCGGTGGAGCTTGAATATCCGGTGGATGTTCCGAAATTCATAGGATCTGATGGTTTCGGCAGAGCTAGTGTTACAGTCAACGAGGTCGTCGCTTGCGAGTCGAACACTCGCGGTGTTTCGATTATTGCGAAGTCTTCGATTGAACGATGTAGTACTTTTCTTAGACAAAAAGGTTTAAATTTTCAACTTTTAATTTTTGCAGTTGTTTTTGGGTTTTGTGATTTAACTTGATTTTGGTTAGATTTATAATTGTGAGCATATCAAATGGATATTGCATTCTGTTTAATCTAATATTTTATTCATGACTCTTCTGCTTCAATTAACAGTTAAATGTGTTATTTTTCCTGAAGTGTGATTATACTTGATATGTTATGCTATCCGGCAGATGCGACAAGTACTGTTAATGGTTCGGAGTCAACATGGGATGAGATTCAGGCGACTGAAATTCGTAAACATGATAATCAGTTACCCAATCGTCTTGTCAGAGACTCATCTGAACAGCTTAAAAATAGGAGCCCCAGTTGTCCTTCAACTTCTAGGTCTGAAGTACAACGAAAACCAGGGAAATGTTTAGAAGTAGTAGTGGATGCTCAAAGAGACCACGCATGACTCAATCAGAAGATAACATGAGTTCAACTAGAGTCGATGACATAAAGGATATATCCGTTAATGTAGAACCTTATCCGACTACAAAATGCAATCCTCTAGGTAGTTTTATTTTTATTTATGAGGTATTAAATCTATTTGATGTGAACTACGTGATTATCTAGTTGATTAGAGCAGAAAATGTTTAATCCCTCTTCAAGGGATTATCTTTGTGATGTAGTAGTACTACCTGAATCTCCATATTTGCAAAATTTCCTACAATTATGTATGCATATATTTAGGAATTTTTAATTTTGAATCTAACCGGCTAATAAGCAAAATTAGCTCACTGCTGTAAATTAGTAGATTTGTTTTTTTCTCTTTTAAGTTGCTCTGTTCCATATTTTATTGCTATTTAGGTCTAGATGTGGTTTTTTCTAGAGTTTAAGCATCATACTTAATATTCAAAGACTGTTAAAATGTTAAGTTACTATATCCTTTGCCATTTGTTTGTAATTATACTAATTGCATACTGTTTTTCTATTTGGAGCTATATGTTATAGAGAAAAGTCAAATTGTGAAACAAAAGAGCAATGTTAATGGCAAGCGAAGTGATAAGAGAAATTTCAAAAATTCTATGAAAGGCAATTATGATTCCTTATTTGTGAAGGCTGGTTTGGTGAGCTTCTGTTCAGCTGCTGGAGGGAACAGCTTTTTTGGTATGAGATTAATGTAGAAACTGTTTTTGTTAATGTTTTGTGCATGGATTTGTCAACTAGTGCATATTGGCCAACATAAATAAATGAATAAAACATTAATGAAAAGGAAGCAAGATTTATTTATTGCTGTGCTGCTGTAAGATTGTGCTCTCTGCCTGCATAATTTAAGCAAATAGTGGAGATAACGCATTGTAAGGT
>NW_025401199.1:0-86335 GCF_011075055.1 Mangifera indica | reverse complement strand
AATTTTGTTATGAATACTGGCGGGGATCAGATAAATCTCACAGATCCGTTGAGGTCAAAACAAAATGCAACACATATTTGAATTGAAAAAACCTACCTCCCGCAGTCTGTCTTTGGAATTTGCCACCATGCTCCATACTTCCAGGGCCCTAAAATTGACAAAAAGATTGCCACAGAAATCTATTATTTCAAGTATTTTGAACATCCACGGAAATTCTCAAATAAATGATATCAAACAGCTGTTTCCGTTGACCTTATTGATCAAACAAATATCAAATAGCCCGCTTCAATGCTTCTAAATGTGTAACATTGAGCAAATATATCACAAAAACATTAGTCAAACTTCAAATTCTTTAATAACAAAAATCCTTTACTTTCATGCTTGTAATCCATCTCCTTTGTTACTCAACTATCCTTTGGGCAGTTGCTATAAATTCTTAAGAGCAGCTATTAGTGTACAATCACAAACAACAATCACAAAGAGCCAAATATAAAAAATGGTATACAAAGATGAGATGTCAGAAACTGACTTCTAACCTTTTTTGTAACCGAGTCCTAACCTTCAGCAGAAACTCGGATATTTCATTTCTCACGTTTTTTCTTTCCAAACAAGTGTCTCGTACATTTTTAAAGAATATATTATAGGGACTATGAAAACGCATTTCCAATATTCAAAATTCAAGAAACTGAACAAAACTCGGCAGAAAAATACAGAATTAACAGAAAAAAGAGAGACAGAGAGAGAGAACAAAAAACCGGAACAGAACCAATCACAATAAACTACAAACCGCTCGCAATGATCTACATATAACAAACCATGCCAGCCTGAGAGCCATTGGGCTTGCATGTCCAAGAGATTGATTGATGAACTTGTACTTCAACGCATTTAAAGGAGGATCTGGCCATCTCAATAAAGTGTGGGACGCAGTCGGACAATCTACAAGACTTGAAAATTTCTTGTGTATGATTATTTTGAAAGTTGAAAAATAGAAAAATCCTTTACAGCAAATCCAAAAGAGGTGGTTGTTCTGATGATGGTTTGACATGACTATGCTGTGAGCCTGAACTGCCTCCTTTCCCTCTTCCTCTACCAACAGCAGTTGCAGGAGGTTGTGCAAGTTTTGGTGCAGTAAGTCCAGTGTTGGTAGTACCAAATATGGATCCAAGATCAGAAGATTCCTTCTTGTTATTGTACATAACTGAAACTGAACCTGGACCTGAATACCCTTGATTCTGTTTCATGAACCCAATAAAATTCAGGTTATTCAGGCTCCCAGAATTCAAACTACTCAAATCCAAAGTTGAGTTTAACTTGTCAGAGGGCCAACTGTTATTGCCATTGCTTGGATAGCTCATAATGTTTGGTGTACTTGTCAAATCAGAATAATTTTTTGAACTTGATCCTATATTGCCATTGCTAAGAGTTTGCGATGAGCCACTTGGCCGTGGAGGCCAATCAGCAAATGGATCTAGATCATCAAAAGTTGAAGATGAAGAGCTTCCAGTGTTTGGCAGCTGCTTCTGACTATCAGCTACAGAAGAGGTCACAGATGAAGATGCACAAGGAGGCCATTCAAGATCAACTGGAGGGCATGATGCAGCTGTTTGCTGACTAGATACAGCAGACACCAAGGAAGGGTGCAATTGCACAGGAGTTACTTGACTTGGTTTATCACTGGAAATAGTTGTAGTGGTTGAGAAGTTTTTGAAAGAAGATTGATTGGAATGGGCTTGTCCCCTTGTCTTTGGACCCCAATCTTCATCCCATGATGGCCTGCTCTTTGTTGTCGAAACCACACTCCCACTAGTTTTGCTTAAGGCTTCAGATTGAGGGAAAATGGCAAAAGGAATATTTTTTACCTCTGGATATTCAGTATCAGTCACAGTAACTCCACGTTGTTCTTCTATCTTCCTGCAATGGAATGAAATGATTGGTAAGGATAAAGTCATTTTATAAGTATGCACAAACACAGAATGGACTGGGGCTGGGATGAGATAGTATTTCAATAAATGCAATATATGATGGCAATACCTGAGAATATCCTTGACAAAAAGCATATATCTGGCAAACTGCCGAACATTCAATTGTTGAGCAGTAAGAAGGGGTATGAGTAATGGAAGGACATGTTCAGCAGCAAATTCGACTCCATACTGAATAAAATAAAGTGACGACAATTAGCCAGAATTTCATAAACACAAACACACCACATGCAGTAGAAAGCTACAACAAGTCCATAGTACAAGTCCATAGTTTACCTGCTTAAGAATTGAGTTAGCAACCCCAAGGGTACACATCAGTGTAGGAGAGGAGCGATCAACAGCTGTACAACGTTGAATTGTTTGTAAAATGTCAAGAACAGCATGTTTATCAAGTGTGTGAACCAGATCTCCTAAGCATAGCAAAGCATTGACTCTCACCTGCCGACAGAAACAACCCCACCACTTCAGATTGAATATCAATTTCTAGATCAACAGGAAGTAGTGAAAACAAATCACCCATTATTCATTCAAGGCATTCTGCACTCCGAACAATTTGTTTTTTTACAATAAGCTGAGCTTATGTTGACAATACAATGTCTAGCATCTTGACTTGTACAAAAACTATGGAAAGAAAGTTAAAAATAATACACGAGAATGACTAATTATCTTTTGCCCTTTCCACAGCATGATTTATTTCAATTTCATATCAGTTCTAAAGATTGATTCTTCATTTTCTTCTCACTATTCTGCTAATTTTTTAGGGTGGGAATAAAAGAGTCAGACTTAGGATGTCATTTAACAGTCATGGCAACTAATTTCTCTAGAGGCAAGAGGTTTACACACACCCAGACTAGCACCAAATGTGCATTTTACACTAAAACAAATTAATCACAAACAGTATTGCTTTGTCATGGCTATAAACGACATTTTTTCAGGGAACTATTTCTTGATAAGAAACAAACTGAAATTTAATAATAATATGGAACAAAATTTCAGACTAGTGACCCAACAAAATCAACCAAAGTAGAAAGAAACAAGTTAAAAACACCGGCATAAGAAACAGCAGCTTCCCAATTTGATTGAACATATAAAGTGGAATAGCTCTGAACTAGTTAAAGAAACAAGTTCCTTAACAAAATGAAAAAAATGAATAAACCAAAACACAGGTTTAAATTATCTACAGGCAGGACATCCAGTAATCTTAATCCAGTCAATGTTAAAGAGTTTCCATGTCCAAATTTCAAAAATGCATACATAATTTAACAAAAAAGATACTGTCAACAGAATTACATGGTAGCACACAGCTATCACTGAGGTGCAGATAGAAATAATCCATATCAGCTGTGTCCACACTTTTCAAAGGAAGAAGACATGCACAAGCACTATAATGGACATCTGATTCTAGCTGTCATAGAAGCAAAACTCACAATCCCGCAAAAATGACATTTGTGTAACCTTCAACAACCAGTTTATACAAGATTTTTCAATATGGAGAATTGGTCAGAAGAAAAAACCATATACACACATAATTGCACTACAAAAAAAATAATAATATAAAATTAATGAAATACATACCGCAGCAACCGTTGTTTTAAGAGCTAGGCCATGCACACGGGGCAAAATTGCTTGTTTCACCAACTAGAAAGAAAAAAAATAATATTAAAGAAACTGGTCTCAGCAGTTTCTCCCTGCACTTGCCACCAAAAAAAAAAAAAAAATGATAGTAGATGAAGATGGGACATTCAGAAGCCAAGTGGAATTTCAAGATCTTGGGCTGTTGATTGCTTCTTAGAGATAAAACTGAGACCATAAATTTGTCATAGGCTTCAGAATTCAACTTCTATGAGGATCATTTCAATTATAGTGTTTGAGACAACAGCTGGGCAAATTTAGCTCTTATTCTATAAGGCTTCAATTAGCACTTAAGGTCTAATCTGGGAACTAATAAAATGCAGACAGCTTCAATATGATACATGATAATTTATTCCTTCCTTGCCACATAAAAGGAACTTCCATATGGATGAGAATTGCTGGTCACCTGAACATCAAGTTGCTTGGCAAGGGACGCCGATCGTCTCAAAACTTCCTCTTGTATGCGAGGATCAGTATCATCATAACCTCGAACAAGCAAGGGCAACAAATGTGATACTAACTGCTCCTGTCCAGTCTGCAACAACATATAACAGGTAGTGTCATGCTAGTGCTTTATTCTTGTAGTAAAAGCATTTATAAACAAAAAAAAAAACATTCAGGGATGAAAATATGCCATCTAAATACAACATAAAACTCACACGAAAGTTTTCATCAGGCAGCATTTTAGAAACCACTAAACAAATATAAAAAGAGACGTGTGCCTCGTTCAGATTTATTTAAACATCTTATTGATAATTCTGATATCAAGCTTCTGTGTCCATGAAAAGGAGGTAATTACCTAGTAAAACAAGATTTAATAACTCCAGCTGGACCTAAAATCTTTGCCACAATGGAGTACAATTTGTTCAAGAATATAGAGACTATGAATCTAGAGGTGTATAAGCTAAAAATGCAACAGGAAAGTTGGATTAAAGCTTACTTATTAATTCTTGACGGCACGTTAGCAGCATTAACATTTAAACATGGTAATAAAAACATGTATATAGACTTTTGTCATCCTTGCATCCCAACTAATGCCATAACTAACTTCTTTTCATTTAGACTACATGATCGCCAAACTACTTCCAATCCTATTTATTAAATTTATTGATGCCATCAAGAAATATAATAATAAATATTAAACTTAAGAATGACGGAAAGAATTGGATCCACTAATCTACCATAAAATATGGATTAATCAACTGCATCCTCCTCTAATCTACAATATAAGAAGGATTAGCATAATCATCTCAGTTACCTTGTTGCAAATAAGCTCCAGTTGCTTCAAAAGTAGCAAAAGTGTCTCGCCAGCAGCAGTAGTCAGGACGGGTAGAATAGCAGGTAGTGTTATTAGCTCAAAATCATTTTTATCCTACATTAAATTGTCAGATATCCTACATTAATTAAGGACAGAATAATGCTAGATCGAATACAAACAAATTCAATGTGACATGCTGACACATCACTTCACCTACATTAAGTTCATATCAAACCATATGATCTAGAAAATATACAAAAATAGCCCTTCAAGATACAAGTTGAGAACTTCAAGTCAAACCAAAATATAAAAAGGCAAATCAGAAAGAAAATCTACAAAGCCAACCGAACAATCTCCACAAGATTCTATATTCGACTCATTGAATGACACTCCAAGCATAGATAGCATTAAATTCAGACAGTTAATGTGATATTCTGAAGATGCAATAAACAATTCCTTGATGGAAAAAAAATTTAACAAAGCCAACTGTGAAGGAAAAAAAAGCCTCTATCATCCTCAAATTAACTGCAACAACTTTTTAACATATGATTAGACAAAATTTGTTCCAGAAGAAAATAAAGAGGATACAATATGTTGGAATAAATGAGACATCAACAACATGAACTACACCATCCCAACCTACTTTCAACAATCAATCCAAACAGATTACAGTCAACCATTTTACATGCCCATTTGAATGTTGTACAAGGCGAAGTTTTGATATTTTTCACAATATGAAAGAACTAGCACCTGAGACTCTGCTATTGTGAGAACCATGGGCAGAATCATTGGTTGCATCACTACATTCCGGAGCTCTGCACAAAGTGGTGGTAGAACCTGCATGAAACTCTTGTTCAGGAAAGTTTCCATGCATGATAATTGTTGCAACATAAAAGCCTGAATGGTCCGTCAGCTCAGCGAACAAAAATTAGCTCAATTCAAATCAGAATGTGATTATCAGGCTTATTTTAAAATATATAACCAAACTGACAGATTTCAACTTCAAGTCAGATTAGATTACTAAAAACAGGGAGAAAATATCAAAACCAAGAAACAAGTAAATTCTGACCCAAAAGAAGACTCGAACCTTATACCCCAGAACACGAGAGTCAAAATCCTTCCACATATCTGATAATGCTTTTAAAAATTCAGATTTCTGCATGTTATCTCTTCCCTGCAAAAATAAAATTAAATAAACAAAAATATGATGCCAAGGGCTACCATTTCAATCAAAATTCTTTAATTTTTTCATTCCTCAAACACAAAATCAGGAACAGTATATCTCATAAGAATGTGTGTAATAGCTAAATTGCAAATGCTTACAAGCATGTGGTCAAGGAAGCGAAGCGCACGCAACCTAGTGTCATTACGAAAAAATGGAGATCCTGCAAAGGAAGCCATAAATTTAAAAGAAACGTAAAAATCAAGTATGAGTACAACACAAAAGAAAATTACAAACAGACAACGATAGCTCAAGCAAATTGCTAACATATTCTAAGCTACTAACAGCCACTCCTGAATTAATGCCACAACATCCATGACACCAACAAGAGATCCTCAACAACTTTGCTAAATATATCATAAAATAAGAGAGTACATCCAATAGTGAACCTACATTATGAACTAGAGTGCTTGTACCACCCCCCCCCCCCCCCCCCCCCTTAAATTATACAATTCAGTTTTCATCTCTAGTATATTAAATCCATTACAATTCTGCCCCTCCTTACCAAGCTCAATTCTCTTAGTTTACTTTAGCTGTTCTGATGTCAAGTCAAGTATTATTATCTTTCTTAGTTCTATATTTCTAGGAAACAAATATACTCTATTAATGTACAAGTTGTCGACATTAAAAAGGACAAGCAATCCCAAAAACCTAAAGGTTCAGAAAACACATCTACTATTCCAAAAACCATAACTGCTAAAAATTAAAAACTCCGAATGGAAAAAATGTACTAGCTATAAATTGTTAATGATCTCAAATCTTTGATTATGTTTCCTTCAATTTTATGTTAAGAGTTTATCTTTACTTCACTTATTATTTGTTCAGTTAAAAAACTATTTACTTTGATTAATCAACATTTCAATTGATACAATAATAAAAATAAATAAGTCAAAATTGAAGAATTCTGGACAAATAATAATAAGTGTTTTACTTATATGAATTTTAATTTTTCATGTCACAAAATAATTTTTAATTATATTGTTTCTTAAAGTGTCGTTAATGAGTTAATTATCCAATAATTTTTAACTAGAAATATTCTTAGAGTGCTCCCTCACACAAAAAATTAAGGGTCCACTAGATCACTACTTTACATAATGGCAATAGCACTGAACATAAAAATGTCTGAGCAATATGTCATTTCAGATAATTATTAAAAAACATCATGCTCACATAAAAGAAATTTTCAAATCAAAACCACAAACAAATTCTGATGCATAGTTTTCTTAAATTGCAAATCATCGTAGCAAAGATATTGGTGAGGCCTAGGCAAACTTCTTGACACTTTTTCATTGGGAACTAAATGTTATTCAGCTTGTGAAAGGGACCCTCTTAATCTTTCTGACCATACCTTCTTATGTCCCTGTTAGAGCAAAAGTATATGTTAAAAGGAAATCAAAGGAGAAAGGAAGAATGACAAGTGGCAGCCAGCCAAGGGGAGTGCAAGATGATCAAACAAGCCAGGAAAGAATTATGAGTCAAAGGCAGCAGGTAATGGAAGCAAGGAGCATGTACCAGATCCTAGGGAATTTAAAAGATGAGGTGACATTCCCTGAGAGGAGTAGGATGTGCAAAGGAATAGGAAAGGAGTATAAAGACTTGGAAGAAAGAGAAAAAAAGGGGGGAATTCAGATGAGCAAATTGGAGTAGGGAGAGACAGCCTCTCGAAGAGCTGGAGCGTGACCAAGGAATTGTATTTTGAGCAGAGTTGCCCTGTTCTTTTGGATGTATTTTTGTTATGCATATGTAAAGTGAACCTAGAATCTTGATGTCAAGGGTAAACAATCCATTAATGAATGAAATGAATATACAAGCACTGCTGTTTATTGAAATGTTAATCAGTGATTAGTTACAATGAATGTATTATAGTGAATGGGAACACTTAAAAATGTTATTAACGATATTGTGTAACTGAGTATGTGAATGATTCTTCTGGGAATTCTTTGCTGCGGAAATCTTCCAGTCATCAGGTGAAGTGAGGCGTCGTCCCGCTCCATCTGAAGGTTTGTATCAGTCCCCTCTCATTTAAATTCCTTCTTATATATTTATTTTTCTTTTAACCTTCCATGTTCTAAGTTCTCTAAAAAAATCAATTAACAGAAAAATATTGTCCTCAATTTATCATACAGAAGAATGAGAAAAATAAATGGATCCATAATGCTCACTTTTTTACCTGTGAAATCTGATGCTGTCGGCCTGAGAGACTCATTAGCCGAAAGCATCCTTTGAAGGTCAGGAACTAATTCTGATGGGATAGAGGAGAAAGCTTCATTGGATAAATAAGTCAAGGTATTCATATACTGCATGAAGATAAGAAAATAAATAAAGGAAAAGAATTAACAATGACAAGTAAAACTGAAATTAAAAAGGCCGAATTAAATTAGGATGAGACAGTGACAACCACTGTTTAATTTACACAACACATGATGCAAATTTTAGACCATTAAATTAATTTACTTTCAATGCTTGAGACTGCATTTGAATGCTAATAAATGCATATTGGAGATATTGCATGTCATATAAAGTCTAAGCCATCCAAAAAATACCAATTTAATTGTTATCACATCATGTGATATCTGTGCAGATAAAACAGTGGCCTAGTGAATTGCCAATGAATGTCTGTATGCAGAGAACAAAATGGAACAGCATGTGAGCAGCACAAGAGGGAAAAAAACCTATGAAGAAATTTCTTTTCTTTTTTTCAGAAAACCATTTAAGATTAAATTTATACCCACTGCCAATATAAAATGAATTATAAAAAGGGAAAACTAATCTATGATTACCATTTTGACATTGTTGTGGCAATCAAACAAAGGCTTGCGAGCAATCAGGTGGTAAGCAAGGCATCCAAAGCTGAACATATCAGAAGCGCATCCAACTGAAGCAGTCTTACTCTGAACAAGTTCAGGTGCAGTGTAATTTAAGGATGGCTGATGGGGCAGCATAGAATCCTCAACATCGTATTCCTGTGCAATCACATCAAATAAAGAAATAAATACTAAATATGGTTCACTGAGGAAAATACTATATTCATCAGAACTGGATGACTAGGACTGAATGAAAACCTTAAACAAAAAACAGTTGACGAACAAAAGGAACCATATAATTCAGTATTGTAGAACAAGTCCAAGAGAAAAGGGGAGCGAAAAAACCCTTAGGTGTCTTGAAAGTTCATGGATTATATGGGAAGTGGATGTTCACAGTGATATGAATTTAAGATCACCAGGCTTAGGTGAAGAAAATACATGGGAAATCATGTGACATAAGAGGATAAGAATATACACTGATTAAGAAGCATTAACCAAATATGTTTTCAAATTTTACCAGAAATAACTATGTAAATGCAACAATTATATCCAAAAATGATCATGAATAATGTAACCAGCATAATTTTATACTTAACCCAACAGAAATTTTACTCACAGCATAATGGAAGGCCTGCACATTAGACGAATCACTCTTGGCTTGATCTGTCGTGATTGCAAAACCAAATCCACCAAGCTTCCATGCCCCAAATGAAGTTATTAAGACATTCTGCAGAAGAAATTGTTCCTCATCAGATAACAAATCCGTAAAAGGACCAACATCATAGGCTATTGACCTCTCAATTATAACTATTCCAACTCTCAAATAATAAACAGCATTCTTATGCCACAAGATCAAAGACAATATTAACCATTCCAAATTAAAACTAAATAATACTCTTGTCCATAAACATAAAAAAAGAAAATAAAGCATCCAATTTCATCTCAATAGATTAAGCCAAAAAGAGACAACGACTATTATACATCAGCTAAGAAGGATTTATTAAAGAAGCAACTTAAGCATTTTCAGTATCCAGAAAGAATGTATATATTGGAAAATAACTCAGTTTATACAGGATGGCAACAGCAACTGCCCATGGCCAAAAAGACCATAACAAAACTGCCAAAGCCATAACCATTTCCAACAATGTTCCTATACCACCATATTTGCTCCCCATGTCGTCACCACGCCCACTGACGTGGCAACTGTTATAGCTATCCGTTAGAATTCTTACCAGCAAAAGACAAACAATTAGAGACAAGAATGCAAATGGGATGCTGGCACAAAAGAAAGGGAGGACCACTTTAGGGGAGAAGGCCACATGGCTAAGAGAAAAGAGAGAAATGAGATAAAAAGGGGAGTGTGTGACAAGGAAAAAACAGAAGAATATTGTTTTAGGTTTTTGGGGTGGAGGTCTCCGACTCCTCAAATTGCCAGAATTATCAGGTGTTACATTCATTAGCAGTGCCATTAACTCTAAGGGTAATAACATCAGAATTTTATTACTCTTTCTCTTTTGTTTTGTGTGTGATTTTTGGATTTTATTTTGCTCTATATGAATGAGAATTGTATGAGGTCTCTAACAAATTAGTATCAAAATGGTTTCAATCTTTGAAGATAGGAGGGACTGATTTGGTGAAGGATGAGATTGGGGAGTGGATACTTTTCCAGCGATTCACAGAAAAAGAGAGTTGAGCAAGGTGGAATAAAGGGATCCGTTTCGCTTGTAAGAAGGAATTCGAACCACATCACTGCAGATTCAAGTCCTTCATTGTCCTGATAGAATGCAATGACAGATTAAATAAAGGCAACATCTTGACCAAAGGTGGGGTTTCAGGAAAGAATAATGTAGGCAAGGATCCCTGTCCTACAGATGGAAAAAGCTTTAGTTGAGAACAAATGTGTTAGATGCTTGACGGTGGCCCAAAATAGTGAATTGGAAGATTTTGAAGACATCTCAAACTTGCTAGAAGTCCAAAATTGAAAACCAGCAAATTTTGATGGTAAATCGATAGGTTTCAAAGATGCCTCAAACTTGACAAAAGTCCGAATTGGTAAATTGGCAAGTTCCGACGGTGAATTGGTCGATTCTAATGAAAACAAAACGCCAAAATTTAATCAACCGACTTAGGTGATGAAAAAGGTGACATTGGTTAGACTAAACTTGGAAAGAATGGTTTGAAAAGGATGATTCCAACATGGAAGGATGTCAGAGATGGTGAGAAGAAGGCCCTTGTCTTCAATCTTGCTAGTGAAACTTTTGATGTCTTTGTCAACCATTTAAGAGGGTAGTGGAAGTGAAGGCCACAACTGGTGATACTCATCTTAAGGGTGAACATTTTGAAAGCTAAATGAAGATTTCAACCACTAGCAACAACTAGGCTAACGACAAAATGGTTGAGATTTTCTTCAAATTGAGCAAGAAGGTAAAGATAAAGCAGGAATATATGGATTTGATTTTGGAGGCTTCGAAGCATTGGCTCCCACTATTCGACGAATTCTAGAGGAAGTGTGAGCTTATTTTGAGCTTGATGGAAGGCGTTTGGAGAGAGAGTATTGGTGAGGAACATGTTTTGTTGAAGATGAAGAAGTTGAAGGAGATGGTAGGTTAGGGAGATGTGACAGGCACAGGTGATGCTTAAAATATATTTTATATTTTTTCTTAAACTATTTTTAATTGGTTTAAAAAATAAAAAAAAATCTGAAAAATAGAGAAAATATAAATATTTTGCAAAAATAAAAAAATCTAAATTCTAAGAAAAAAAACAAAGAAGAAAATTATTAAAAAGACTTTCCATTTTTCCACCTTTCACCTTTAAGACAATGTGGTTCTCAAATAGGCAGGTAATGTTAAGATTCTTACCCATAAGAGACAAACAATTAGGGACAAGAATGCAAAAGGGATGTTGGCACAAAAGAATGGGAGGACCACTTAAACAAAAAGAGGGCCATGCAGCTAAGAGAAAAAAAAGGGAGAAAGGATAAAAAGGGGAGCGCATGAGAAGGAAGAACAGGAAGAATATCATTTGGTTTTCTAGGCAACTTGGGCTAAAACGGAGGTCTTCGATTCCTTGAATAGCCGAAGTTATCCAGTGTTACTTTCATTTGTTGAGTTCTTAACTTCAAGAGAAATAAAATCATAATTATATTACTCTTCTCTTTTGTTTTGTGTGTTGGTTGTGATTTTTCGATTTGATTTTATTGGGTGTGAGTGAGAATGGCACAAGGTTTCTGATTTGCCACAATTACGATCCCTACCACACCAATATTCAGCATCAACTCAAACACTCACCATTAAGTAATTATAATCAAAAGAAGAGTACTGGTAAAGTGAGAAAACCTGCATTTTTTTTTCCTATTGTGAAGTTCTACATGAAAACATCAAAAAAAGCAAAATTATATATGGAACATTCCAAATGAATCCCATCCACACCAAAGAAAAAATAAAAAACAGGAGAGAAAGCAGAGGAAGATAAGACAGTCTCATCAATTCTCGAGCCATTTCCATTTTTTTCTATAATTATAAAAGATAAGAGTTCAGGTTAGTTTTAAAGCAATGAAGACCTTTAATTTCCAATTTCCAAAAAAAAAAAATTGAATAATGAAAGTTGAAGAAGATAATCAAGATAAATATCAATGGAATAATTCTAAAGAACAATCCAAGAAAGTAGGAACAAGTTGTTGCAACTTTTTAATGATGAAAACATGTATAAAGTGAAGAAATAACCTCAGGTGATATAGCTCGGTGAATGAGACGAGCATTGCAATGGAGAAAATCCAAGGATTCTGCAATCTGGATTAAGCCATGCTTCATTTCCAACAAACTCATTTTCTGCAAAGCAAACACATTCAGAAGGCTATAACTGTCACACATAAATAAAAATAGCCCTTCATATAGATTCAACAATAAGCAAAGGATCAGTCCAAAATGCCTGGATATAATCTAACTTGAGCTAGATGAGTTATGATCATAATACGACAAAAAGACCAAGTACAGCTGGTCTTTTATCTCAATAGAATTACACATCTAGACAAAAAAATTGGGATTTTGGATCTTAAGGAAAGTACTCCATTGCTGTTGTAGGGGAAGTAAGCAGCAGTTCCTACTTCATCATGTCTACTTTGCCAAAATGCAAGCAACTAAATCTCTATTTATTTGTTCCCCCTTGCGTTTTGAAACGAAGTTACATTAAATGCCAGAAAATTATGATAGAAAGCTGGAACATTTATTTTCCCCTATCTTTGAGTTGGCCTTGGGACACTACCATACACTTAAGATGAGTGTGCAAACACTAAATTTCTTATAATTCTGTCTCCCGAAAATATCATAAACCAAATATTTCAAAAGATTCTATATGAAAGAAAATAAAATAAAACATTAGCAGTATCACAAATTTTCAGATTCTTGTCCCATTGAATATTATATCTTTGACATCCTGAAAACCCCTGTGATTTCCCTCTGGCTGGATATTTCAGAACCAAAAGTGACTTGATAGTCCCCCATCCTACAGTGCATCTTATTTCCTAGACATCCCATCTAACTATCCAACAAACTCTTTCACACAATAGTAAAAATAAATATCAAGTAGACTTCTCTAGCAACCTAGCAAGGAAAATATAATCACCCTTCATTACACATATAACACCAGGTAATCACAAACATTTTTTATTCACCGCATTCCACTATCTATCTCTCTCCCAAGTCTGAACCTCCACAATCTATTCTCTAGCATAGAACACCATGTTCCAGGTTCCCTAACAATAGCCCAAACTGGGGGAGGAAAGGTTGTCCCAATAAACAAGATGATGTTTCCATGCCCTTCCACAGACTTTTTAACTTTCTCTTGTATTTCCACATCAAAGAGAAAAAAAAAAAATAGAAACATAACAGATGTTGAAAAGATATTGAGAAAGTTCTCTTGATAATTATTATGATGGCCGATACTCTCCCAACAAGTGTTGCAAAAATATGATAGCCAATGCTCACTTAAAAGAGAACCATAAGATCATCCAAATAAGACATGGTTACAACATTTATTACACAACTTGTAATTACACTAACATAAAACTTCTTCTGAAGACTGCATACTCTAGCAAAGATTGCACTAATGTTTCAAGTCAGTAAGTTTTTATTTTTCATCAAAATAACTGATTTATGAAAAAAATCACAAATACTTCACATGGCCCATCATAGTCTACATATCATCATATGTGAAGAAATACATAAAACCAAACATTACACCATGACATTTTGAAACGATCCAATCAATGCTTTCAAAAGATGCTTTGAAGCAACATTCAAGAAATCCAACCAAAAGAAAGAACAGAACACACAGCTAAGCAATGTCACTGCTAACTATAAAAATAACTACATAATCATAACCAGATCATCGAAGGATACACTGATAATCTACAATATCAACTTATGACTATAACTTCCGCATTACAAGTGCTATCATTATCGTATCCCAACTGATGTGACCATTGATATTATGAATCACAGTATTAACTGCCACATCATCAGTTTGATAGATACATAGTTCACAGTCCCAACTTCATAACATTTACTCTAATTCCGCTAGTTTAACTTGTTTAAAGAAAATAATTGAAGAGTACCAAATGCAACTCAAAATCATCATTAATTAGAAACTAAAGAAACACATTACACATACCAATCCCTTAAGCTCCTTCGGCGCTTTCGTCACATTCTCAAAATTCTCCAAATTCCCCAAAGCGTTTGCCACCGACGCGAACAGCGGCTCTGTCACCATCGCCATCGCATTCTTACTCTCCTCCATTGCCTGAATCACGTGTACAACTCCCGGATGCCGAAGCCTGACCAGTCTTCCCGCGTCCGCACGAGCCAGATCCAGAAACGCGTCCTCCGCCGCCTTCGACAATCCTGCACGCACCCTTGCCTCCGACAGCGCGCGCTTGTCCAGCACCCAAACACATACAATAGGATACTGCTGCGCGCGTGTAGTATCACGCGCCTTGGCAGAGTAGAGTTTCCAGGCGAGACTGGGTCCCGCTGACCCGATCTGGTCAATAAGCTCGTAATCTTGGAGAGGTTTCGGTCCAGTTACCTCCTGTACAGTTGTTTGTACGGTTTTTTCAATCACAGCAGCGGTTTTGGCGAGGGCTTGTGTTAGGGTTTTCATGTTGATAGACATTTTGGATTGTATTAATAATTAGAGAAAAAAATATTGAATTTTTTTTTATGATGTTGTTTTGATTTTATTTTACGAGGAATTGGAGAATTTGAGACGATGAATCAAAGAAGCTTTTTTCGTCCCATTTCCGTTTGATCGAAGCTCTCTTTTTCGCAGAATTGCGTTGAGCTTTTGTTTTTAAGTTATTTAATTTTTGATTTATTAATATAGGAAAACAACAGTTCAGTACCTGAGATTTCAAACAGAACTCAGTGCCCCAAAATTTAATACAGTCCAGTGGCATGTGCTCATCCAAGTAGTAAAAATGCGTATAATTCACGTTTTGTTATAAACAGCCCAACAGATATTGTCCGCTTTGGGCTTCAGACCCGCACGGTTTTGTTTCTCCACTAGGGAAAACGCGTCTCTTGGGTAAAGGGCTTCTGGCCCCTGTTTATATACAAGCTCAGTAGACTGCACGGGAGCGATGTGGGACTTCAGGTCACAACACACCCCCCCATCGCGAATCGTGCTGATAACGTGTTATAAACAGCCCAACAGATATTGTCCGCTTTGGGCTTCAGGCCCGCACGGTTTTGTTTCTCCACTAGGGAAAACGCGTCTCTTGGGTAAAGGGCTTCTGGCCCCTGTTTATATACAAGCTCAGTAGACTGCACGGGAGCGATGTGGGACTTCAGGTCACAACACGTTTCAATTAGTTCGTGTTTTAAATATGATATTTCAAATTTTTGAACCTAAAATATATTAAACATATGTTTTATTAGTTTTTATATTAAATGCATATTAAACAAAATAGCATTGCATCCATTCTGAACTCTAGGGAGTCTACTGATAAAGTCCATGGAGATATACTTCTATTTCCATTCTGAAATAGGCAAAGGCTAAAGCAACCCTGAGGGTCTCTGGTGTTCAGTCTTAATTTGTTGACAAATGAGACATCTGGTAACAAACTCACCTATATCCCTTTTTATGTTTGACCACCAAAAATATCTTTTTAAATCCTGATACATCTTTACACCCCTAGGTGAGCAGTGTAAAGAAAACTATGAGCCTTTGTAAAAATTCTCTGTCTCAATTCTGTTATCTGGGGAATATACACTCGATCTCTAAATTTGAGAACTCAATTTGATACTTGAAACTCTATCTCGAGACCCTCTTGCACTTTCTGAATTTTCTGTTGACACCACTCATCTCTTGTCTAAGCTTCTCAAATCTCATATATGAGAGTGGGTTGAATCTCTAATCTGGCGAGACCCCAATCATAAGCTCAATCTGCTCTCGGTCCATATCTCTCTGAATTTCTCTCTAGACCGTTAATTGTGATATCATCACCTTTCTACTGAGGGCGTCTGCAACCACATTACCCTTGTTTGGATGGTACTTAATATCATAGTCATAGTCTTTTACTAACTTGAGTCATCGCCTTTGTCTTGTATTTAACTCTTTTTGAGTGAAGAAATATTTGAGGCTCTTATGGTCAGTATAAATATTACATCTTACCCTATACAAATAGTATCTCCAGAATTTCAAAGCAAAAATTACCGCTGCTAACTCTAAATCATGAGTAAGGTATCAAGTTTCGAATTCTTTCAACTGTCTTGAGGCATATGTTATCATCTTGCCTCGCTGCATCAACACTGCTCCTAAACCACTGTGTGAGACATCGGTGTATAAATCGTTCTCAACTCCCTCCTCTAGAAGTGCTAACATAGGAGCAGTAGTCAATCTTCTTTTCAATTCTTGGAAGCTTTCCTCATAAGCATCTGACCACTGAAATGGCGTTGCTTTCTTTGTGAGGGTTGTAAGAGGTCTAGCTAATCTGGCAAATTCTTCCACAAACCTCCGATAATATCCTACCAAACCAAGGAAACTACAAACCTCCTTAACCATCTTTGGTCTCTGCCATTCAAATATAACCTCAATCTTACTGGGATCCACAAATATACCTTCCGCTAAAATCATATGCCCCAAAAAGGTAACTCTATCTAGCCAAAATTCACATTTCGGGAATTTGGCATACAATTGTTTCTCTCTCAACCTCTAGAGGATAAACCTCAAGTGTTGCTCATACTCCTCTCAACTATGAGAATACACTAAGATATCATCAATGAGTACCACAATAAATTTATCACAGCAGTCATGGAACACCCTGTTCATCAAATCCATAAACACTGCAAGGGCATTTGTTAATTCGAATGACATTACTACAAACTCAAAGTGGTCATATCTCATTCAGAAAGTTATCTTGAGTATATCCTTCTTTGCCACTCTCACTTGGTGATAACCAGATCTCAAATCTATCTTGGAAAAGACCATAGATCCCCTTAACTAATCAAATAAGTCATCAATTTTGGGTAACGGATACTTGTTCTTAATTGTGATTTTATTTAGCTCTCTGTAATCAATACACATCCTCATAGACCCATCTTTCTTTTTCACAAATAAGATGAGAGCTCCCCAAAGAAAATGGTTCAGTCTGATAAAACCATGATTTGGTAACTCTTGAAGCTCCTTCTTCAATTCTTGTAACTCGGCATGGGTTATTCAATAGGATGCTTTCGAAATATGTGTTATGCCTAGTGTCAACTCTATACTAAACTCAACTTCTTATTTAGGAGCTAATCCTGGTAGCTCACTCGAAAACATATCCGAAAACTCCCTTACCATTGGCATCTCATCAATAGTTAGGTCTGACTCAACTTTGCTCACTACATTAGCCAAATATCATGTACATCCCTTTTTCAACATTTTATTAGCTTTCAACATACTAATCATCAAACTCTGGATATGACCTTCACCGAACTCGAATTAATCTCCAAAGTCCAAGTTAAATCTTACTTTCTTTTTTTTACAATCAATCTCAGCTTTGTATCTCTCCAAAAAGTCCATCCCTAAAATCATGTTAAAATCGAGCATTTCAAACACAATCAAGTCCACCAGTAACTGTCGACCTTAAATCACAATAATTTGTCCTAACAGCATCATTTCACTAATAATTGACCCTTCATCAGACAACTCGATCATAATCCTCTAGGCTATTTTGACTGGGTGTAACTTTAACCTCTCAAGCAAACTTTTGACTATAAAACAATGAGTAGGAGTATCAAGATAGAGAATCTGACCTATAACTACTGATGGGTTAGCTTCTGTTGGGCCTTGGGTAATCATATAAACTCTGGCTGCGGTTGCTCTATTCTCACTGGGGCAACTGTACAAAAACAGACAATATGTTCAAGCTAACGACATTTGAAACAAACTATCTAGCCTGTCAAACACTCTTCTCTATGTTGTTTCCCACATTTCTGGCAAGCTGGTATCTTAAGTCCTTTCTATTTCTTTCCACTTTTCTAGTTCTTTTTCATGCTTCTAAATTGGAGGGGTCATTTACCCTTCCTGTCTCATTCTAGATGAGGGCCTCTTTGTGCTAAAACTGAACCACTGCTTATCGAGGGAACTGGCATGGCAGTAGGGGGTGTAACTTTTTGCCCTGTGGTATGATTGAACCTCCTCCTCATAAAAACCTCTGCCCACAAAGCTCTATTGAGGGCCTCTGCATAAGTCCTAGATGACTACACCCCCGTCATAACATCTCAGGCTATCTCCAGATTTAGCCCATACACAAATTTCTACATACGTCCCATTTTTGTACTAGCTATCTCAGAGGCATACTGAGACAACTGATTGAACTTTGTAGAATATTTCTTTACTGAATCTATCCCCTGCACTAGATTAATAAACTTCTGAGCCCTAATACAAGTAATATTGGTGCTCTTGTACTCTGCCTCAAATCGACTCCTGAACTTGGACCAAGTCATCTTTAAGACATTGATCGTCTCTCTGACTAAGTTCCACCATATTCTTGTCTTTGACTTGAAAAGATAGGTGACATATCTCACTCTTTCCTGGTTGGTCATATCAAATAAGGTTATTACACTTCCAACCACTTTTCAGCTACTATTGGATCCTTTGCACCATCAAATTTTTTAGGTTGGTGCATACTAGAGAGGTTGAAAATAAGATGCAACTGAGTCCCCACTAGGGCTGTTGTAGATGCTGAAGTAATCTCTCTCATATCATGTCCTTGGGTTAGCGGTGTATGCGTCATCTCATTTCACTATGTGGGAGCACTTTTATGCTCTCTCATCATTTCTCTGAAAATCTCTTGCACATCATATGCACTTAGTCCCCCTTCTGGCTCCTCTAAGAAGGATCTATTGGTGTTCGACTTATAAGTCCTGAAAATGAACACATCAGTCTCATAAGACTTAGCAAGTATAAGTGAAAACTTAACTTACAGTGATTCGCTGCGAGGGCGATCAGCGTGGTTGGAAGGTATTCCATCTCTATGTTACTTGGATTACTCCATTTCTTTTAAAAAACATCTTTTGGGTTCTCAAAATCATACTCTAATACCAACTTGTAACATCCTTCCTCAGAAGTACTACCTATTGGAGGAGAAATATTATGAATTAATATTCGGAGTGTCTATTATTTATTTATTTGAAAAAAAAAAACTACTTTGAACTCATCTTATTACTGAAAGTATTTAGAAATTATTCTAAGAAAACTAAAAATCTGGGAGTGAACAAAAGATATATATATCTTATATGAAAACATATGAAAATATGGAGTAATCATATATAACTGTACAATCATCTCAAAAAGGTCAAAAGTCAACAAGAACAACCAGAGATAACCTGTTCCAGTCAGATCTGTCTTCGCTGACCTAACCCTACCTCACAACTACCTCGATCACCTATACCTGCAATCATGAAAGAAAATGAAGTGAGAGATAAGAACACTCAGTAAGGGAACAGGATTAAGTAAACTATCTCCTTTCCTATTCTAACTCACTCTCGGGACTCAACCTCACACCATAATCTCTATAAAAAATCGAAGAGATAATCTAGTTCATTATTTACTATTTGGGTCATACTTTGTCTCATCTGGTGTCTATTTGATACTTTCTGAAAGCTAACTATAGGGATTTGACATTTTTCTAAGCTCGAGCTCTCTTCCTTTCTCTTACTACACCATTTTTGAATCTAAATTGAGCTTTTCTACGAGCATACTCTATTGCGAGCGGACCCTACTAGGGGTCTATGTCCTACAACGGACGTATCCTACTACAGATGTGTCTTACTACGGGCAATGTAGTGTAAAGTGCCCCCTCATAGTTCAGAGCATGCATGTGTGTCTTATATCTTACAAATCTTGCTTCCATCTAAATCTATTTATAACTCACCAGACCATACTCTTGGGACGACCCCTGAATCTTGAGCCCCAAATTCCTTTTCGTGTTTTCCTTCTTCTTTTCTTTTTCTCTCATTTCTTTACTTTCTTTCTTCCTTTCCTTTTTCCCTTCCTTTTCTTTCTTCCCAAAAACTGTGAAATATTGTTCACAGAACTGTTCATTTGGTAGAACAATTTTTTTGTTATACAATTAAACAGTCCAAACGGTTTTTAATTTATACAAGCTATATATCGTTGAAAAGAGGATTCAAAGAGCTTTCCAAAAAGCTATAATAGCACTCATAATTCATTAGATAAGACAGTCAAAACGTGAGATGAAATTAGTGGCAAAAAAATTTCTTTACTATTTATTTGATAAAACAGTCCTTTTAATTCATACCATATTTAATAGTTCAAATAATCTCTAATTTATACAAGCTATATATCATTGAAAACAGGATTCAAAGAGATTTCCAACAAGCTATAATAGCACTCATGATTCATTAGATAAGATAACCAAAACGTGGGATGAAATCAGTGGCAAAAAACTGTCTTCACTGTTTATTTGGTAAAGCAGTCCTTTTGGTTCATACAATATTGAATAGTCCAAACAATCTCTAATTCATACAAGCTATATATCATTGGAAACAGAATTCAAAAAGCTTTCCAACAAACTATAATAGCATTCATGATTTATCAGATAAGATAGCCAAAACATGGGATGAAATCAGTGGCAAAAAACTGTCTTCACTGTTTATTTGGTAAAACAGTCCTTTCGGTTCATACAATATTTGACAGTCCAAAAAATATATAATTCATACAAGTTATATATCATTGGAAATAGAATTCAAAGAGCTTTCCAACAAGCTATAATAGCACTCATAATTCATTAGATAAAGCAACCAAAATATGAGACGAAATTAGTGACAAAACTGTAAATATTATCCAACTCTCTATCATGAACAAAATCACACACATAGATACCCCAAATGGCAAAACAACATTTCTCAACTTCAAAATCATCATTTATAATATAGATCCAATAAACCAAAAGTATAAAACATAAAACATATTAAGGATAATACCCCTTACCTTATTTGAAGCCAAATTTTTACACGTTAGCTCCTCATCTTTGTTTTGCTTCCTTTATTACCAAAACCATTTTAAATCAACACCGAAACACATTAACATACTCACATAACATGCATATAAACACAGGAAAAGGGAAAGGAAGGAGATCTTTTAGTTACCAAGGCTTCCAAAGTGCTTCTTTGTTTCTTTTTCTTATTTTGTCTTCCAAAACCCTTTCAAATCTTTCCTTTATCTTCACAAAACAAAAGAAAATAGCATGAAAAATGTTGGCTACTAAAATGGATGGGAAGATGATGGAAAAGCCTTGAAGTTTCTTTGTTTTGTCTTTTTTCTCTTTATATATATCCATATTTATGTATATACAATTTTATCTTTTTGTCCATATTATATATATATATATATATATATATATATATATATGTATATGTATATGTATGTATTTAAAACTAGAAATATCTCAAAATAGGGTTAAAAGACATAAATGCCCCTGAAAAATACCTGAGGGTATTACATTGTCCAGCCGTGCAAGACTTAAAAACATGTTAGAACGTAAATTTGTGATGCCACCCATGCATATGTGTGTTAAAAGTGTTAGGCTTGGTTTAAGCTCTTGCCATACTCGGACTCTTGTACATATATAAAGCATGTGTTAAAATAAACAAAAAAAAAACATAGAAAAAAAGGCAAAAAACCCTAGCAACAAGTTTTCTGTTTTTCTCTCCTTATCTCATGAACACACAATTCCAGTTGAAGAGTTGTAGTAGCATAGATTGCCTTCTGTGTTTATGCTCCGTACAGATATCAAGACACTGCCTCTTAAGGATTGGATAACGTTCAATCTCAAGCCACCTCAAGATTTGAATGAGCCATCAATGCATGTGTAAATCCTAAAACACTTTATGAGTATTTTGTATATTCATGAACATAAGTTTAAAACGGGTATCCTGGTTAGAATTTTATAATTGTTTGATTTTAAAAAATTTTTAAATTTCGCTGTGTTATCAATTATCAATGCCCTGAAAACCTTACAGTATGATGTCATACACAAGCATGTGTTGGGATTTATAGATTGCAAAGCTTACGAGTTCTAGGCTTTTCTAACTAATTTTTTGTTATCATACGCATAAACAAGTCTCTGAGCATATTTCTAATCTTCCTAACTCATCTAATACTATTCATAATCATATTAAGATACTCAACACAAACCATCTTACACATCATTATTATTAACCTATCGTATTCATTTTAGTTTCATATTTTTCAAAACCTCACTCAAAATTTTCCATACACACACACATATTTACACACACAAAAACAACAAAACAATCGAAAACATGAATTTATTCATATTAATAGGCCATCTCATTTAATATCAATTCCTTAATACCTTTTATCCAATCTCTATGTTCATAAATATGTAATTAAATATTCTTATAACTAATAGATATTTTCTATTTATAGGCATCAAAAACTGATTCAACATCTCAACCAATCACCAGATAACATGGTTTCATATAATAATCAACCAAAAAGTCATCATTCTTACTTGTCTTTTGGCGATTAAACAAACTCTTAATGTGGTTAGTGTTTTTCCAGTAATCCAAGCTCATCTTCTGAGACCAAAAATCTAGTCACTCGTTATTCCCTCTTTTGGGGTACAATTGGGGGTGAAAAAAATAAAAAATTATGTTAAATGCCTTTTTTTATTTCACCTGATGGCTACGACATATGAGTGCGTATTAATAGTGCATGGACATGTGTTGTGTCGCCCAACTATGGAAATGATCAATTTTGTCACAATTCTTATCTTATCCTTAAATTCAAACTTTGCTGAAAATGCATGATCCGTATACCATACACATGGCATGTATCTTTTTAAAAAACATTAATAACTTAATTTAAAAATAAGAGAAAAGATTAAAATACTCTTAAGGTTACCTGTGGGTGTTACAAATATCTAGCCTTTGGGAGGTGACGTCTTGGTAACCATGTAGAGCACGAACAAAGGAATAGATTAATCTAATCAAAAGGCTACTAGGGCTTTTGGATTGGACAGTTATGTTCTCAAGAGAGGGAGAGAGATAACTGTAATGGCCAAGGTTTATAAAATAAACTCTATGTTATATTTTTCCATGTAGCATGCCTTTATTTATATGTTTAAGAGTGTATGCATGACTGGAATACCACATGCGCACGACTCTTCAAAACACCATATGTTGATCAACTCAACAAGCTTGCATGGCCGATAGATCATTTTTTTTGCATGGTGTCGATCAACACCTTATCCCATCGAGTGCACGGTAGGCCAACATCATGCATGGCCATGCACTTGGTCAATTTATGGTCAAACTAGACTTCCAACCCAATTAGATAAGCCCAATCCATTTGCAATCTCTCTCGTCCCTAAACACCAAGATTATCAACAAACAATCCTCGTCTTTGAGTTTGATTCAACTTCTTTATGCATATGACCCATAAGCGCTCTATTAAGTCAGTAATGTCTAGATTTAAGTTGAATCTAAACACAAACCAAGATTAAACTCTAGAAAGGTGTTATGGCTATTCAGACGATAGAGTGTTAACAGACATCTTTAAGCTTTTATAACATCATAGTTACGTGCAATTCGATCATTTTATCAACTAATATCTCTCGAAGTTGTAACATAAAAAAGTGTTTATCTTAAAGGTTTCTCGTTATGAATTGATATATATCACTGACCAACATGGATCGAAGTACGACCTAATCTCATTGTGGCCACATAATCATGCGGGCATATATGTCTTCATTATTCTCATATGAGATATATTTTTTTATACTCAAAAGTGATGAATCTTTTATTAATCAATTATAGCTTTCATTTATCTTATGACATGACCAATCACTATCTTTATGGTTACTATAATTATGATGACACATTAAATAACATGAAACCATACCGATTCTACCATCTTATTTATCTAACATTTCATTTAATATCCTCAAATATTGTATTTTATCAAAATGCCCCTATAGTTTATCAGAATGTTTCTATATATTCTTACCCTTTCAATTAAAACTTCTCTTGCATTGTTTAATATTAAAAGCCCCCCATATTTTTTTAACATTTCATATAACCCTCGATATTTATCTAAAATTTCATTTAACACCTTTATATATTGTTTGGTATCGAAATGCCCCTATATTTTCTTACCATTTCATTTACAACCTTCATATATGGTATATTATCAAAATACCCTAATATTTTTAATATTTCATTTAATACTCTCATATGTTATCTTATATTAGACTATCTCAATATTTTTCTAGCATTTCATTTAAAACCTTCATACAATGTTAAATATCAAAATATCTTATATATTTTTCTAATTTTTTTAGTCCCTATATTTATCTAACATTTCATTTAACACTCTCATATATTGTCTTGTATCAAAATACCCCTATATTTTTTTAAAATTTCATTTAAAACCTTCATACATTATTTAATATCAAAATACCCTAATATTTCTCTAATATTTTATTTAACCTCTATATTTATGTAACATTTCATTTAACACCCTTATATGTTGTCTTGTGTAAAAATACCCTTATATTTTTCTAATATTTCATTTAAAACCTTCATACATTGTTTAACATCAAAATACCCCCATATTTTTTTAATATTTTATTTAACACCCTATATTTATATAACATTTCATTTTACACTATCATATATTGTCTTGTATCAAAATATTCTTATATTTTTTTAACATTTCATTTAAAACCTTCATACATTGTTTAATATCAAAATACCTTCATATTTTTTTAACATTTCATTTAACCCCTATATTTATCTAATATTTCATTTAACACCCTCATATATTGTCTTATATCGAAATGTCTCTATATTTTTCTAACATTTTATTTAAAACATTTATATATTGTTTAATATTAAAATAACTTTCATATTTTTTTAACATTTAATTTAACCTCGTAATATATTATCAAATATTTAAATACCCATTTTATATAACATACAAACTTGATTTAACAAATAAAATTAAGTTTTGAGTTAAGATTCGTAAAAATATTTTTTTCTCACGAATTGATTTGTTTCGATTTGAATTAAAAAATAATAATTTTTTCTTTTGAACGAATCCGTAATATTAAATATTAAATAAAAATGAAAGTGAAAGTAAGGGTTTATATTGAAGTGGTGAAGGGTGGTTTTAATATTTTATAAAAAATTTTGGATATTTTTTCTTAAAAATAAAAAAAAAAAAAAAAAGATATTTTTACTTAGGAAATGAAAAATATGAATTTTTGCTTAACTGAGGGTAAAATGGGTATTTAGTCTAATTTCCCAAAAAAATATCTCTCCTAGAAATTATTTGATGACCGTTGGCTTGTCTTGAAAAAATTCCAATCTAAAGGTTGCTAATAAACAACTGTAGTATATCACAGAAATATCTGGTGTGAATCTGCAAGCCACATAGACACACAGAGTTATGGGACTGGCCTCAACCCCCTTGTTTCCGGTATCACCATCATTTGTCACAGCTCCATTTCACCGCCGCCTTCACTTCTCTACTTCCATTTCCACGCCTCCTCAAATTGTATGTTTCTTTCTTTTTATATTAATTGTCCTTGATGTTTTTACTTTACAAGTTTTGAGCTTTTTTCTGCTTTGGCTCTCAAAATGGGATTTCAATTATTATTTAGTTACTCTTTCGATTATATATGTTCTATGTGCTAGTTGCTCTTTGTGGTTAAGTCTTTTTGCATATTGGGAAAACTGAAGACTAATTTACTTCTAATGAATTCCTAATAACTGGAAAATCTGGAAGACTCAGGATAATTCTCATCCTTTTATTCACATTATCACAGATGGCTACCTTGTGAATTGTTATTTAGATCATGGAATCTATGGTAACAGTAAGTTAATGCAAATAGATTTACAGATTTAAAACCATCAATGTATTTATTCTAATTCTAAACATAAAAGAGAAAGGAAATATCCGTATGTGCAGCTGATGATGTTTATAGAAAACATGGCTTTTATTTGAATAATCATAGCAAGTATGTGGTTTTTTTTAATATGCACCTTTTCTCTATGCATAAGATGTGTATATTTTGTAGATGCTTAGCTTTAGCATTGAAACTTTCAATAAAAGAAATGGTGATCTAAAATTAGAGGCATATTTTTGTATTTGCTTAGAGAAAGTTTTTATTTGTGTGTGCTCTATGGTTGAAATTCAAGTACAGTTTATCTTGGTCACTACTAGTGAAGATGGTATTTTAACTAGCTCTGATATATTTTTAGTTGATGTTGTTGACCTTTGTGATAATGCTGGTGATATAACAGCTCTGCTCACTACCAAGATGTTGTAAATTTATGCATGTCCCTTTTCATTCGAACCTGTGACTTTAACCTTGGAAATAAAACTTGAGTATTCAAATCAATTGGGATGCACATATAATAAAGTATCTTGACTGTGGCCAGAATGTTGCAATGCTGTTTTAGTTTTTGCTTTCTGTCACGATTATGCTGGGAGGGATGAGGGAAATTTTTTTTCCCAAATTGTAGTGAAAGAAATGAATTTGAATGTCCTGCAGTTTATATGAGTAAAGGAAATTATGGTCTAAATGAGAATCCTCTATCACTCAATTATCACAACCACATTTTACACATAAAATCAATGCAATTTGACCTGTAACATCAATTGTTTCCCTGTTGTTTACGTCATTGCAGTGCAAATGCATGCAAATATGAGAGTATTACCACATCGTGCTTTAAATTATTTTTAAATGTCTATTATTGAAAACAATATTCTTCAAAAAGAATATAAAGGAAATTTTCTTATTCAATATAATTTTCTGTAAATAAATGATAAAGACCAGGATATAGACCCTTATATTATTGCTAGGTTCCCTCATGTATAAACAGTGTTGGTTAGTTTGACTCGTTTACTCTGATCACTTGTATAATACTTTCTTAGATTGATGGTTGAAACAAGTTATACATATATAAAGCAATCATCTTTCATCACAGTGAACTTTATATGACAAGTTATTGATGGTGGGGTTATTTCTTAATTTGTTATTTGAATAACATATAGCTGCTGATTGTGAAGCTTCAGTTTTTTTTCAGAGGCAATGCAATATAAATTTTTCAAGATGGCATACAAGAACTACAATGGCCAAAGTATCTTGTAGTGCAGTGGAAGTGGAAGATGACAGAAATGACGAAGCATGTGAGTTAGTTAGTGGAGTGGAGCTGTCCATTGGGGAAGGTCATGACTGCATTCAAGCTTATCTCTTCAAGGCAGTGAAAAATAACAATGGAACTGGTGTCCTTTTGCTTTCTGATATTTTTGGTTTTGAGGATTCTTCCACCAGAGACTTTGCATATCGTGTTGCTTGCAATGGATACAAGTATGGTGCTTAACCTTGAAATATTTTATGTATATCCACTTTCACATCTTTCAGCCATGTAACAACAATAAGCCTATGTTGAAAGCTCTATTTGTTGTTGATCAACATGCATACATGTTTTGAGTTCTCCCTTTTCATTAACATCAGTTTGTTTATATTAGTGTCAATTTATATTCCACTCATTATTATTCTCCCTTCTCAAAAATTTCTTAGTCTATGCTTACCATCTGTTTGTTGAACAATTATGCAGTATTCTTGTTCCAGACTTATTTCGTGGGGATCCATGGTCAAAGGACCGGCCTAAGGCCATGCTTGAACAGTGGATAGCAAGACAAGATGCCCAGAGGATTGCAAAAGACATTGCCACCTCAACGAAATGGTTGGTTGATGAGTTTATGGCGGCTGGAATTTCAAAGAAGCTTGGTATAATTGGGTTTTGTTTTGGAGGTGGCCGACTCATAGAGGTTCTATCGCGGGATCAGGGTTCTTATTTTGGCACTGGGATCTCCTTTTATGGTACAAGGATGGATCAATCTCTGGCATCTAATGTCAATGTACCTGTCTTGCTCATCTCAGGGGATAATGATCCTCTTTGTCCAGTTAATATTTTGAAGGATATTGAGAAGAGCATTGGCAGGGGGTCCAGGGTGGTGATTTTTAAGGGAAGAGGCCATGGGTTTGCTCATCGTCCTCTTTCCCCGGAAGAAGATGCAGATGCAGAACAGGCTTTTACAATGATGAGAAATTGGCTGCATGATGGTCTGGTTGTAGACAAGTGAATGCTTTCTATATTTAGTACAATCTTCATGTATATTCGTTTTACTGGTAAAGCTAAAGAAGATATTGGTACGTGTAGTTTATCATTACCATTATTAAGTATATTATTAATCTTATGATTATACTATTTACAGCATCTGTTTAGGGAAAGAATTATTAGTATTGTTTAAGATTAGTCTAGATAGGACCAAAATAACTCCAATGCGTGAAATGGGTATTTGAGTCTGTGAATTTCTTATCGCAACTTGGGAGCAGGGTGAAATCCGGACTCCAATGAATTGCAGTACTCTATGCTGTTAAACTATTCTAGTTTTAATATGGTAAGTGTTGAAGCTTCAAGAGATTGATTATAAGATGCATTTCCTAATAAGATAAAAACAGGTGGGGGTACTGAATTATCCACGTCTTTACTCTTTGAAAGGCTAAACTTTTTTATTTTTTTTATTTAAAGTATTGAACTTTTTAAATTCTGCTATTTAATTAGTCAAACTTTTATTATTTCTTATTAAAAATATTATATTATTAACTTGATTTTAACAGTATTAAATAGAATTGATGTGAGACTTTTTTTTGTCAATAATGCTAACAAAAACATTTTATATATTGATACGAACAATTTGTGTGTTAACATAAATATATATAACTCACAAAAACTTTAAAATTATACTCTTCTCCAAAATTTATTTCCGAAAAACTATAAAACATACCCAAAAAAACAAAAACCACAAAACCCACCTAAATTTCAACAATCATAATTCATTACAATAAAACAAAGCCACAACCGAATCAAACAATCAAACAATTATTCAAATGAATGTTTCTCACCAACTTGGTTGAGATTGAAAGAGCAAAAGCGTACAACCTTTCTAGCTCTTCTAGAAGCTTTCTTCAATATGTTCTTAACAAATCTAACTTACAAACTCCTATCCTCATCGTCACTATTACAATAATTTTCATCAAGAATACAAATTTGATCATTTTGATAAAAAAACAAAAAATTCAATCCTTTCAATATAAAAAAAACAAATTTGATTTCTTTGATTGGAAAAAAGAAAGTGATAAAATGTTGTTCATTAATAGTTGAAGCAGTATAATCCTATACCTAGTAATGTTAAAAAATTCGAATTTGTATTGTATCATATTATATAAGCTTGTAGGTTTTTTTTTTCTTTTTAAAGAGTCAAAATGTCTATAATTGTATTTGTGTGACTTGAAAGAGAAGGTAGAATCTCTAAATTCGACTAATAGATATCAACATAAGCTTTCCTATCTTGCAAAACAAGTATTAAATGTTGAAGTTGGTCGGTGTTCTGTGTTGTGACTTCACCTATATGTGTTTTAGAAATGGCAAGAGCCTCTACTTCACCATATAAATAAGAATTTAAGACTTTAAATAAGACAAGTTACCATTAGTAAAAATGATCACCAATGTTGGGTTAGGTTGGTGTTGCAACAAAAGACACGACCCATATTGTAATACCCAAAAGTATATCTCAAAGATATTTTAGTGCTTTATCATGTGTTTTTGTTATTGTTTGAATGCAACTATAATTTAGAGTTAAATAAATAAAGTATTGAATTTTTAAGATGATGTACAACCATGCATACAAAGTATACACACGTATATCATGTGTCACGTTAACAAATGAATAATATGTCACGTCGAATATTTTAAAATGATGTATGGCCATACATATTAGGCATTCATGCCTATACATACCATTATAGAAACACAATTTATATCTGACTTGTTATTGGCAAATCAAGAATATTTTCATCCCATTTTCAAGTCACCCTTATCTCCACCTTTCCCAATTCTTACCCTAGAGAGAGCTCTAACACACTTGTGTTTTCCCACCATCAAAAGAGCATTTCCGACATACTTATGAGGAGAAAAAGGTTATCTGCAACAAATCACCCAACTTGAAAGAAACTTGTAAATGTCTGATAGAATATCAAATTTATACCTAAACATGATTGAAAACATTATGCACTTGAATGATTGGATAACAACATATTCCAAACTACAAAATTGAGTCACCAAAAATAGATTTAAAAATTTCAAAAATTTAAATATGAATAATAACTAAAAAGGTATAATAGTGACCGACATATATATTTGTATGATACGAGCTTTTAATGTAGAATTTTTTAATTTCTCTATTAGTTTTTTCTGCCATAAATGTGGGGCTGATAAATAAAATTCCAAAGGTATTGCCTTTGTTTACGTTAAAAAGATAATAAAATTAGTAATTTAATTTTTTTTTAAAATTAAAAATGATGAAATATGACTGACCAACCTGAAAAGTATACAAACTAACTTGCAACAAAGACCCATAAAGACACAACCGAAGTGGTTGTAGATTGTGCTCTAAAACCTTGCTAATTCAATAGGCCGACGTAACTCACAGTTTGATGGGCCTTAACCCGACATGACTCACAAGCCCGATAGACAAACACCAAATAAGGCACAATCCGACCGTGGACAACTCTAACTGACACCGCACTACATGAAATTAAAATTTCAAATCTCTATAAAAGATCATGCTAAGACTTTCAATCCAACAAACAAAAATGGGATGTAAAAATACAATGTTGAAATTCAAGGCTTGAACCTAACGCAGTTATCATTCTCTTTTTTCTCAGGGTATTAATTTTACTCCAGCAATAAAATTACAACTTGAAATTGGTAAAGAAGTCTGGCAGTACATCAGATTCACCAGTTTTATAAAGAACAATGCTTGCACTACATATTCAACGATTGTCATAGGAAAAAACCAACAGCACTCTCAACTGAAGAAAAACTGCGATTCCCACAAGCAATCAACACAAGGTCAACTTCAAAACATCATTTATTCCTGTCCATCCTGCAGAAGAAGATTACAACAAATTAGCATCATTAAAAATATATATATTAATGAACAAGATGATCAGTATAAAACTCAATACAATTTCCATTTTAGGGTCTCGGGCCAGGATGTTCGTTTCCACCCCGGCCTCGAAATAACACAACCTCCACCATCTCTGCTCCAACTTCAAATTTCCGGGAGTGGGGCTGGGGGCAAGGGAAGTAAACACAACCCTCCCCCCATAACTCATCAGTTTCATATCCATCAAATTGTGAGAACTAATAGAACTAAAAGGAATCAAGAATAAAAAAGAAAAATTCAGAGTCAACAACCGTTAATTTATAGGAAAAATAATTGAATTTAATATTAAGTTAAGAAGATAGTTGAAGAAAGAAAACCAATAATAGATTCGATTCTATATTGATAAAAGAAAACAAACCCTGAACAAAAGGGATGAAAATCTGCATCAAATTACTTTTTTGAACTTTTTTCGTAGTTGAAGGCAAAAAAGCAGAAAAAGTTGGACTGGTCAAGGTGTATGAGAAGTTATAGTTCAGAGAATCATCAGTAAGCAAGAATGAGAGGTAAAAAATATGTAGTAAGAGGCAACCAGTGTTTAGAATTGATGCACTTCAAGATTAGGTAGGATTAAGTACATAATACATTTATATGCATTTTTCTGAGGGATAGCTAGAGACTGATCTTTGTAGGTTCTCACGTTCTCTGGCCCCAGCCCTTGTTCCAGAGGCATGAATTCTGCAACATGAACCCAACCCCAGAATATTCCAGGAATCCTTGCCCTGCAGGACCAAGTTTTTTCAAAGTACCCAACCCTACCAGGGTTTTTGTTAGGGCCAAAGTTTATACAAGAAAGGGAAGAAGAGAGCTGGAGGGATGACACTTGGCAGGGAATTACAGGATACAGAGGGCACGCTGCAAGAAACAGTTGACTTGGAAGGGACAACAGATCAACTTGCAGGAACAGCAGCAGGATTACAGCAGAAGCAGGGAACCAAAAGAATGCTCAGAAGCGATGATGTGGCAACACAGGATTGGTGAAGCAATTATGATGGGAAGAAAAGAGATATAAGCATGAAGAAGGAGAGAGGGAATGCAGAAAAGAATTCAGAAGAAGATGATAGTGGCAGGGAAGAGACCAGCTTCTCTGGAGCTGGGAAGAATCATTGAATAATGGTGAAACCTTTTTGGTTGGTTCCAGTTGTGGATGTCAGTCATTTTTGTTGGAGTTATTGCCAGTCATTTTGCTGTAATGTTATAGAGTAGTCTATAAGAAACTGCTATTGCTGTATTGCATTACTGGAATCAATATCAATACAAATTCTATTTGATTGATAGTCATTTCAATACAATATTTGAGTGTCAGTTACATATTTGATTACAAATTGCTTGCTAAATATTGCTTGGCGGCTGCTTGAACTGTGGTGGGCTGTTGCTGGGTAGATTGCCTAGATTTCAGGTGTGAGGCTACGAAGGCCACGTTTGTATCAAAATTGGTATCAGAGCATGACAAGGATGGAATCGCGGGTTGAATCCTTAGAAGCAAATGTGCTAGCCATGAGAGGGATGGAGGAAATGAAATCCCAAATGGGGGAAATGAACTCTCGGATGGGAAATATGGGTTTAGATATGGAGACCATCAAGGACTATTTACGTGACCTGAGAGAGTCGATAGTTGGTAGAGATGGAGGGGACAAGGGGATGACACCGATATATCATGAACGCTCCCCATCATACTCTCCACTAGCAAGGGAAACTTCAGCACCACCAGGGGTAGGGAATGAAGAGTGGTCATAGAAGAGCGAACAAATCAGAACAGACCTGTAGAGGGAGAAACCAAAGGTGGTAACTGGCAAGACCTCCAGTATCGCCATCTCAACCTACCTTTGTTAAGTGGAGAAGAAGCCCTAGACTGAGTGTCAAGGATAGAACGCTATGATGCGAACCTGTATTGGAAATACACTGTTGCAACTTGCCGGGCTGATTCTGGAGTGGATTCTGTGTACTAGTTATGATATAGGTGTATCAGTTTAGTGTGTAATTGGAAAAGGTTATGTAATTTGTGCGACGATATAATTGTAAAAGTTGAACACTAATGCAATTGCTTTATTAAATATGGCAGTGCTAGAATACAATTGCTTTTTGACCTAAACTAGATAATCAGAATCAATAATACACTGAGCTACTCATCTCAGTAACTAGTGTCCCTAGGCCAAAGGCCCCCAATTTCCCGACCCAATTATTGTGTAATTTCCTGATGATCTTCTGCATTGCTCTGCCCTCTTTTTATGGTTGAATAAACTGCTGGATGAGTCTCATCTCCCCTCTTTGAGTTATCATTATCTCCCTCCTTTAAATTATCTCTATCTTGAGCTTCTTGAAAAGTTTCACTATGCTTCATAGACTTATCTTGATAATGTTTATCTTCAATTGTTGCTATCATAGCTAGTGGTGTAAAATTTCCTTTTTTGCCCCTCTTCTAATAAGTCTTGATAATTGGAGTTCTATCACGCTATTTCCAAGTGAATAGGCTTACAGAGCAAGAGTGACTCATGGCCGTTGACATGTGTATGAAGGGTGACGCCTTCATTGGTTACAATGGAGAGAGAAACAGCAAGCGTTTGCTAGCTGTGAGGAATTCAAGAGCGAGGTGCTGCAACACTTCCCGTCGCCGAGTGAAAGGACCCCATCGGAAGAATTATTCACGCTACGAAAGACACACTCCTTGCAGGAATACCGTTCTTGATTCAACTTTTATTTGCAATGGTGGACGACCTATTGGAGGAAACTTTGGGAGCAGTGTTTATGAATGGTTTGATGGAAGAAATTAGGGAAGAGGTGAAACTTTTGTAGCCATACTCATTGAAGGAGATGATGGAGTGCGCCAAACAGGTAGAGAAGAAGAATGCAATTATAAACGCTAGGTATATGCTTTGACCTGACAAGCTTAACCGAAGAAATTTCAGCGGACCGACCCGTTATACCTACACTCCACTAACCAGCCCAATTACCATCCCCAAGTACACCCACCAACATAGCATTCAACCGACCCAACAACACCTAAGTATCCCACACAGGCCCCAAACCAAACACAAATCCAACCCGACCCTTCTATAACCTAGCTACCTAAGGACACCTGACCTAAGTCACCAATCCAATATCAATCTCCCATCTTTGTCAAACAGAACCAAAATTTTCTCTCACCAACCGATAGCCTCCCCCATTTCTAGGGCACCCACGAATTCAGGATCTTTGACCACTTTTCCTTGACGAGACGACAATTCCCAGTGTCTCTCCGACTAAGAATATAGAGCCAAGGTAGAGTAGGGTCTTTGCTTTCGTTATGATGAGAGATTTGTCCTTGGACACCGATGCCAATTCCGCCAACTTAGAGTTATGATTTCCAGTGAGGAGGGAGAAGTGCTAGACAAAGAAATTAAGGCAATTGAAGAGGAGACAGAGGCCAAGGGAAGAGAGATGGTAGTGAATTTAAATGCGAGTTTCATAATGGGTATAATCTCCCCAAAGACCATGAAAATGTTGGGGGAATTGATGGGTAGGAAGGTGGTAATACTAATTAACAACGGAGCGACCCATAACTCTCTTTTTGAGAAACTCGTGGAGGAACTAAAAATTCAGGTGAAAGTGGCCCGATTTAACCATCGTATTGGGAGATGACTGTAAGATAACAAGGTGGGAAAATGCGATGGGGTGACAGTATTATTGCAAGGCCTTACTATAACTCAAAATTTTCTTCCTTTCTGCTTGGGGGGAGTAGATGTTATATTAGGGGTACATTGGTTACATAAGTTGGGAGAAGTCAAAATCAATTGGCAAAAGCAAACCATGAGGTTCATGTGGGAAGGGAGAAGGACAGAACTAAAGGGGGACTTAGTAGTGATGGTGTTGGAGACAACTTTGAACATGTTGATGAAGGATACAAGGGAAAGAGAGGAAAGATATTGGTTGGAAATGGCATAGCCAAGCGACATAGAAGATTAGGGGATGCACTCAACTCCTCTTAAAGTAACAGAGATGTTGATTGAATTTGAAGCCTTGTTTGGGGAGCTCAGAGGACTACCACCAAAGAGAATTCAAGACCACGCCATCACCCTAAAAAATGGAGCTCACCCTCCAAACCTAAGACCTTATAGATATCCATATTTTCAAAAAAATGAGATTAAATGGATTGTACAAGAGATGATGATAGTGGGGGTAATACGTCCAAGTGTGAACCCATTCGCGAGCCCTGTAATTTGGTCAAGAAAAAGGATAGTGGATGGAGGTTTTGTGCAGATTATCATGCCCTGAATCAAGTGATAGTACTGCATAAGTTTCCAATGCTGACTATTGACGAACTTGTGGGGCTGTTGTATTCAGTAAATTAGATCTCAAATCTGAATACTGTCAAATCAAGGTCCGAGAAGAAGATGTAGAAAAGACGGTCTTCCAGACACATGAAGGCCATTATGAATTTTTAGTAATGCCTTTTGGTCCCTTTAGTGCCCTTGCCACTTTTCAGAATTTGATGAACACCATCTTCAAGCCATATTTGCGAAGGTTCATGCTTGTATTTTTCAATGATATTTTGATCTACAACAAGGAGTTCAAAGATCATATATGGCATCTTCAGGTGGTGTTGAACTTGTTGCTAGATAATCATCTAGTGGTGAACCAGAAAAAGTGCATATTTGCGCAAGATAAGATCGAGTATTTAGGCCACATTGTCTCCAAAAGTGGGGTAAAAGTCGATCCTCACAAGGTCAGTGACATGAAAAATTGGCCATCACTGAGATATATCAAGGAGCTTAAAGGTTCCTTGGGTTGACGGGGTATTACCGAAAATTTGTACGAAGGTATGGAAAAATAGTCGAACCTCTAACTTGAAGCCTTGAAATCTGCCATGATAACACTACCAGTGTTGACCATCCACAATTTCACCAAGGAATTCATAGTTGAGACAAATACATCGAGAGTGGGTATAGGGGCAATACTGATGCAAGAAAGGAGACCTATCGCTTTCCTAAGGTGCTTTCGCTAAGGAATCAGGGTAAATCGATACACAAGCGTGAACTAATGGCTATCATATTGGCTTTCTAGAAATGGTGCCACTAGCTTCTTATAAGGCACTTCAAGATATGAACCGATCAACAGAGCTTAAGGTTTTTGATTGAGCAAAGGGTATTAAGCCATACGCAATAAAAGTGGCTTGTTAAAATGAAAAGGATTCGATTTCAAAATTATATACCGCCTAGGGTGTGAAAATAAAGCCATCAATGGTCTCATGTAACCCAAAATTTCTAGAAAAATTACAAGCATACTCTAACACAATTGTGGGAGATGAAGGACTGCAGAGAGAAATTGATGAAGATGAGAAGCTGATGAAAATTAAACAAGAATTACAGAGTAATCCCATGGCACATCCAAGGTATTCCATTAGGGGAAGCATTTTGTCATATAAGGGTAGATTGGTGATTCTGAAGGGGTCTAGGTTCATTTCATCTCTTTTGACTGAATTTCACTCCACTTCTTATGGAAGGCATTCTGGTTTTTATAGAACTTACAAGTGGGTTGTTGCCACCCTATATTGGGAAGGGATGAAACGTGACATCAAAAAATTTGTTGTCGAATGCGACGTGTGCCAATGCATGAAGTACGAAGCAATGTCCCTTGCGGGATTGTTACAACCGTTACCAATGCTTGAAAGAATTTGGGAAGATTTATTAATGGACTTTATTTTGGGATTGCCAAAAGTGATGGGAATGGATTCCATTCTTGTGGTGATCAATCCACTCTCTAAATACAGGCACTTCATGACACTTAGACATCCTTTTATAGCCAAGGAGGTAGCTGAAGTCTTCATTAGGGAGGTTGTTCACCTTCATGGCTTCCCACAAATGATTGTAACCAACAGAGATCATGTTTTCATGAGTGAATTTTGAAGGGAGTTATTTAGGGTTGTCGACACTACCCTTAAATTCAACTCTGCATATTATCCCCAAACGGATGGGCAAACAAAAGTGGTAAACCGTAACGTCGAAACCTAACTTCGGTGCTTTTGCAATGAGCAACCTAAAAGTTGGCCGAGATGGTTGGTTTGGGTAGAGTATTGGTATAACATGTTGTTTCTTAGTTCAATCGGAGTGACACCCTTCAAGGTAGTATGTAGGAGAAATCCTCCACCAATTTTTAGGTAGGTTAAAGAAGCATCAAGAGTAGAGGAGGTTAGCATAGTTATTAAAGAGAGAAACTTGATGTTGGATGCGCTTAAGAGTAATATGCAAAGCACAAGAACAAATGAAGAAATAAGCGAATAAACATTGTAGGGAGGTTACATTCGACAAAGGGGACCGACTTTATCGCAAGCTTCAGTCGTATCGCTTTCATTCGTTGGCGTCTTGCCTAAACGAAAAATTAAGTCCTCGGTTTTACGGTCCCTTTACCATTATGGAAAGGATAAGGTAAGTGGCGTACAAATTGAAACTTCTTGAATAAGCTAAAATACACCTGGTGTTTCACATTTCTCAATTAAAAAAACAGTTAGGGCCTGCAAAGAAGTCAACCATTACCAACAAGCTTGAGTGAAGAGGAAGAGTTGATTGTGCAACCCAAAACTGTCTTGGAGTACAAATATTCTCCTCAAGAGGACCTTGAGTTACTAATTCAATGGCAACAACTTCTAGATTTTGAATGCTCTTGGGAATTATATGAGAATATCAAAAGGCTATTTCCTCAATTGCACCTTGGAGGCAAGGTGCCTTTGGATGGGCGGGGTAATATTAGGGGCAAAGTTTATACAAGGAAGAAAGGGAAGAAGAGAGTTGGAGCGATGATACTTGGAGGGAATCACAGGATACAAAGGGTAAGCTGCAAGTAGGGCTAGATACAAGCCGAGCCAAGCCCGAACAGGGCCTGACTTGTTTTCGGCTTGTTTTTTGTGAGCCCAAGCTTGGGTTTGGGTTTGGGTTTGGGTTCGGGCTCACCGAGCTCACTAAACATATGTTTGTGTTTGGCTTATTTCATAATTTTAGTATTCGGAATCGACTCGCACTTAGCTAGGGTTTGTGTGTTTGAGCTAGGGTTCACTTTAATTAGCTTTGGGCTCACATTTCGAGCTCGACAACTTGGCTTCAGGCTCGTATTTTAGGGAACAAATGGTGGCGTTTGTTCCAAGTTAAAATTTTTTTCCATTTGAGCAAGTAGCTTGCGAGCCAAGCTCGGCTCTTTCAACTTGTGTTTGGGTTCGGACTCGTGTTTGTTTTTCACTTAAAATCTAAGCTCGTGTTCGTATTCGGGCTCGTTTAAGACAAGCTCGGCTCAGGCTCAAGCTTGTACAAGCCCGAACAAGCTCGTTTCCAATTCAGCCCTAGTTGCAAGAAACAATTGACAAGGAAGAGATAGTAGATCAACTTGCAGGGACAATAGATCAACTTGTAGGAACAGTAGCAGGATTACAGCAAAAGTAGAGAACCAGAAGAATGTTCAGAAGCGATGATGTGGCAAGGCAGGATTGGCGAACCAATTATGATGGGAAGAAAAGATATAGAAGTATGAAGGAAGGGAGAGGGAAGGCAGAAAAGAATTCAGAAGAAGATGATATTGGCAAGGAAGAGACATTGGAAACATTTATAGGCTTGGGTTTTTAATTTTTTACTAATGAATATGTCATTAATATGTGGGAAACAAAAAATGTATCTAAATCTAAAGAAACTAATCACTGAAAACTGTTTCGGTTGAAACTAATTATGTGGATTCGGAAGTTATTCTAAAGAGATTAAAGACACAATATAAAGAATACTAAATTAAATATAGACCACAAAAGAGGAAGATCACCATGTCATCAACTGTCCCTATGTTGGCTTATTAGATATTTGATTGATTTTACTTGATTTCATCTCAATTTATCATCTAAAAGTTTGAAACATTCTGATTTTAGGAATGCCAAAGATTGTAAACATCATGAACTTTTAGATTGATAACTTTATTAATTGTATAACTTATCTAGTTTATTATTGAAAAATTAAACTCTTTATGTTATATTTTAGTTCTCTTACCATGCACTTCCTTCTTGATCATATTCTACAACTCAATGCTCAAGTTTTCACTTAAAAAACTTTTAAGCGTTTGCTATCAACATATATCTTTTGACATCTGAATCAAATCTCAAACCTCAAACCCTTTTTTAGCATAACAAAAATGTGAATCCCCAATTTGCAAAACCACCTTGCACACTACCAATTAATTACATAGCTTGCTATCAATATTGGATTCAAGAGTACCACATAGACTAAAGAAAGAGGAGATATGAAACATGGGTAGGAACTTTGTACAATGTAATTCTTGATAGGATACATGTTTGACCAAGTCAATAAACGATCATCCATCATACATGTTTAGAACCAGTATTATTGCATAATTTCATAAAGCAAAGATTTATCTCACTCACAAGAAGTTTACTAACAATGAAGACTACATTTACAACTATCAGACATTGTTCCAAACAATGAGTGAGTGTGAGAGAGAGAGACAGAGAAACAAATGAAGGCAGACACATAACTCATGGGGGGGTTTGGTTTGGGTAATGTTTTATTACCGAAATAGAAAAATTAACTTGAAGATAGATTACTTAGAAGATTACTGGGTATAAATAATTATTATATTTGATAAAGTTTGATAAATATAAATAATTGTTGTATTTGGTTAAAAGTAATAACAAAATACTAGTAAATTATTATACTTAAATGCCCTTGAATATAATTATTTTTAAATATTTTTTTATATTATTTGTTATATTAATTAAAAATAAATTTATTTTTGTCTAAAAAAATTAATAAATAATCATATAATTATAATAAAATCAAAATTACTTTAGTAATTTTTTAATACTTAAGGTGAAAGTGGTAATCAGATTACAATCTATATTATTTACCACATCAACATTGGTAATAGAAGATTACTGTAATATTTTATTGCTGACAAACTAAACAAGGTAATAAAAGATAAATTACCAAGGTAATCTTTAAATCCTAAAATCAAACGGCCCCGTAAAAATAAAATCTACATGGAGAACAAACTCATAACACATCGTCTACACAGACATAGAAAAACATACAAACATGTAATGGTAAGACCAACCTGAGGAGCTGGAGTTTTTGAAAGCTTAGGAGATGCCAATTTCGCAGGAGACCCATCAAAAAGACGAGAACAGTCTGTGTATGCAGATCCAATGCCTACTCCAGCGCCAAAAGCTACAGATGCCCAGCGCGTCAATGGACTACCTGGTATAAACCCATGAATCATTCAAAATTTATTAATTTGGGGAAAGCAAAACTACCCACTTAAAACCAGCAAAAAACTTAAAATATTTTTTTCCAATGCCAGCGCCAAGGTATCCAGTAAATTAAAAGCTAGGAAAACCTTGTCATAAATTTCAAATTCTTTTGATTCAACGTCACAATTTCAGAAACTGCAATAAATAGATTGTTTGCAAATGGCAGCTGGAATCAAACAAAAAAAAAAAAGAAGATAGATATTACCTACAAAACAATATTAATGAACACATATTTTATGGTGCATTAAGCTTACTATTATTTCATAAGATGACTGTAAAATGTAGAAATTGAATATGCAGACAACGGGAAATTCAGGGTCAAAGAAGATTAAAAAAGAAAGCACCTATACGAATTGAGCAAGTTGCTGACCTTGTATTTGTTTTATTATTATAATTATTATTTTTTCTTACAATACAACAAAATTGGAAGGCAGTGAAAACCAATCAAACGTGTGTCATTTTTGAGGGAAAAAAATTGGTTCATGTTATTTAGTAATTTACAAACCTCAATTAAATGAATGAAAATAAAGAATCGAAATGAAAGAGAAGAGACTGACGGAAGAAAAGGAGACCAGTGAAAGCTCCGGCGAGGGAAGAGTAAACGCAGCGACGAACAGTGAGATCGATACAGGCATCCCATTTAGCATTAACATCGTACTTTGGAGGCACGATATCCTTGCTGGTCTCTTCGCCCATTCCTTTTCAATTTTAGCTTTTCGATTTTGATCGCTCTTCTGGTACCCAGGGTTTTCTTCGGCCTTCTTAGCTCCTTCCACTACGTCCTGGGTGTGTTTTCCCTATTCAGAAAAAAAACTGTTCGGCCCCGGCCCATTGGGTTGAGTTTTGTATCTGTAGTGCCCCACCTATTTCCTCGATATATTTATAATATAAAATGCATTAATGTAATAAAAATTTTAATTTTTAACTACCCTTGTGAGGGTTAGATTCGATCTGAGTTGAGCTCAAGCTAAGCGAGCTCGAGCTCGACTCAGTTCATATATAGTTGGCTCGAGTTCAAGTTCGAGCTCGACTAAGGTCGGTTCGAATTCGATTCAATTCGTTTTTCGTTTTCAAAACAACGTCATTTTAATACATATTGATCAAAAAAACGTCATTTTGTATCAAAAATTTTAATTAGAAAATCTGACGAGTAGCTTGAGCTCGATCGAGTTCGATTAAGACCGGCTCGTTTCAAGCTCAACCGAGTTAAGTTCGAGCTAGTTCGGTTCGAATCTAACTCTAACCCTTGTGATACGTTGACACATGTTAACAATTTTTTCCCTTAGGAGTGACGTTTGAATTACAAGCATAAATCCAGATATTTTTTATTTTGAGAAATTAAATAAAATACCATCTTTTGCATAACTTAAAGCAAAATATTCTACTTTTGAATGACTTAAATGCAATAACCAAAATTTAAACTACTTAAGTCAAAATACCTGAATACTTTTAAATAATACCAAAATTACCCTTCATACATTCTACATAAATCCTAACCTTATATAAGAGTCAATACATTGAAAATTTTCAATTTTACTTAACATATGACATTGTGATTTTGATAAGGAAATAAGTTAGTGTTTTTGAGTTCAATTTAAAGGAAATCAGTTTATGATATCAAGACATTTATACAAATTTTAAACTAAAACTTTATTTATCCATTAATTATGAGGTGTTTTAAATACTTGTCTAGAATTATACCAAAAATTTGCAATGTCAGAAAAATATAAGAAGTATTTTGATATTATAATTTTAGGGGTGAAATGATAACAATGCAAAATGTTATAGATATTAGACAATGTATGGGGGTTGAAATGATATTTCACAATGAGTGTTATTAGATATTAGACTATGCATGAGGTGAAAGGATATTTTATAATGTGGGGTTAAACGATATTTATCAATGTAAAGTATGTAACACCTCTTTATAGATACATACCCTTACATAGAATATGATCTAGAGAAATGTGTATGATTAGACTACTTAATTCAAAAACACGAAATTTAATGCATAATAATAAATACTCAAACATGCAAAAAGGTGAAATTTGAATAAATGTCTTAAATGTATAAAATAAGTCATAACATTATTACAATTGATGTGTCTGAAAATAACTTAAAATTGATAATATGCATAATCAAACATAAATAAAAAAGCAATATAAAAATTTGGAAATGATGTTTTTGCCCTTCGCCTTACGCAACTGCTTAGGGGGACTGCTAGCTTTCCCGCATGTCCCGCTACTCACCTCTACCTACAAAATAACAAAAAAGAATGCATGAATGAAACACTTAGTAAGTCGGTGATTTCTCGACACCTTACATAATACATAAGGTTGATAGATCTAGTGTTCCATTTGTGAATCTGGATGTAGTCACAACTCAACCTCCTTGTGCCCTGACATAGGTCATCCACAAAGGTTACTAAAACCTAAACTGAAGTTGGCATATATGATGTCTTAGTGAAAGCGTAAGACACCTTACATGTCATTGTCTATTGTGTCTTGTATACATGTCGTACAACCTATTGGGCTAGCTAACTGGGACACCTTGGTCACATGAAAAAATTTGATCACAGTCCCTCTTTTAGCACATACGCTAATCATAGAACTATTGTTTAAACTATCCTGGGATGACCTTTACCACAAGTACATATGTGATGCATCCCATTGACTATGTGAGGAAATATTTGAAAGCCACAATCTTCTACCATACGCATCTGAGTTGAACTAGATTGAGTGACAATGTGTCTTGGCGTCGAGTGCATGATGCATCTCATAGGTATCCAACTCTATCGTTTTCACGTATATTGCCACTTTCACACATAGTTGGTGGCTATTTAGATGTGTATCACTTTTCTTAACCTTTCCAATTTTTGACCCAAATTCAACTTGATCATGGTCTTGTGTCATCTTCCACATAGTCAAGCACATCTTCTATTTCTAACCACCTTGTTTTTCTTGCTAAGATTTTTATTCTTTTCTTTACTTCTTTTTTCCCTTTCCTTACACTTGAACTAAGGGTAAAATAGTCTTTTACTGCCTATATGGGAGTGTACCTAAGGTGCATTCTTGTGTTCATATATTTAAGTGCGGAGTCCATTTTTTGAAAGTCACACATGGGTGTGTATCCCATATCACATGATCATGTATACCTTTCCTTAAAATGAATGCGCGAAATACAAAATTTCTTATTGGAACTAAAGACACACGAACATGTATGTGGCTATACATACATGTATGTTTCTAAGCACCCTAAATCAACTTGTCACATTTGTGAACATATAAATACCATTAAACATTAATCCTTAAATCGTTAACAATATCTATTGCATTCATCTCAAATTCATAATGATCGATTCTCACACAATAATCAACCACATATGTTCATATATATGATCCATAAAATTGCCAAAAGAAACACATATATATATACTCCTATACTAGCATACCCTATTTAATGCTCTAATTCATCCATTTCACATTCAATCTTCATGTTCATAAATACATAACCAAATATTTGGATAACTAAAAGATATCACACATTAAAATATGGTAACAGGCATCAAAACATATTCAACATCTCAACAAACCATTGAACAACCAGGTTTTATAAGATAAACAATTGAAAAGCCACCCTATTTACTTGACTTTTGATGTACAAGCGATCTTCACGTTACTATAAGAGATTTCGATGATCAGCAACTTCCTTTAGAGACCAAGAATTTCTTCTCTTTCTTTCTCTCTAGTAAGTGACTGGATGCGTAAAGAATATCATAAAAATTAGGTTAACACATATTTTATTTTGCCTTTTGGATGTGACACATGAGTGTGTATCATGTTGCATAACTATGGAATTCATTCGATTTTACCGTGATCATGATCTCATCTGAAATTTAAATCTTGCTAACAATGTACAACCATGTTTGCTCCCACACACAAGTGTGCATCCTTTTGATAAACATTTTTTAACTCAATTAAAATAAGGGAAAAGACTAGAATACCTTTGGGCTTACCTGTGAGTGTTAGAATCCTCCAATTTTATATGAATTTCATCCTCAAAATTCACTCAAATAGCTATGGGAACTACTATCTAATGTACTATCGACCTTTTATGTGGCCTGCTCAATCTAATGATTCCTCAACCAAACCTTGACTAAGGGAATCTGCCTACGTTAGAGCTCTTTGACTTATCGATCTAAAATCTGAACTAGGTGCTCATATGCCAAATTATCCTTAAACTTGACTTCCTTAACTCTGAGCACATGGGTCAGGTCCCCTATATATTTGCACAACAATGAGACATAAAACACATTATAAATGCGATCTATGCTTACTGGTAACGCAAGTTAGTAGGCAACCTTACCGATATGTTTTAATACCTCAAATGACCCTACAAATCTTGAAGCTAAGTTATCTTTCTTGTCGAATCTCATAACATACTTATAAAGGGTTACTCTAACAAACACTATATCACCCACATTAAACTTGAGATCACGTCTCCTCTGGTCTGAACAACTCTTCTGATGCTTTTGAGCTTGTCTTATCCTTTCTTTTATCAATCTAACATCCTCAATCATCTTTTAGGTCATTTGTTGTCTCAATGATTGAGTCAGGCTATCTCTCTTTCCTATCTCATCCTAAAGCAATGGTAATCTACATTTTCTGCCATATAAAGCCTCACACGGAGCCATCTTGATAGTTGTCTTATAATTGTTATTATATGTGAACTCCATTAATGATAACATGTTTATCCAAACAATAAGCCAGTAACATATTCTCGATCACCTAGTTAACTTTCTCAGTCTGACCACCTATCTAGAGATGATAAGTTGTATTGAAAGTTAACCTTGTACGCAAAGACCTCTGTATACTCTATTAAAAAGCCAAAATGAACCTAGTGTCTCGATTTGAAACTATCATCCTGCAAACCCCATGAAGCCTGACTATATCCTAACATAGATCTAACTCAACTGATTTGTACTCATGGGATCTTTAACTACAATGAAATATGCCAACTTAGTTAATCGATTGACTATAACCCATAAGATATTGTATCCTCTTTTGACCCTTGACAATTTGACCATGAAATCTATCGAGAAATGTTCCCATTTTCACTTTGGCATTCTAAGAGGCTGCAGAAATCTCAATAGTCTTTGGTGTTTAACCTTAACTTGCTAACACACTAGACACTTAACCATAAAATTTGTTATATCCTTCTTCATATCTAACCAGTAGAAAAATCTCCTCAAAACTTGATATATCATTACACTTTCAAGTTGGGCAGTATAAAAGGAATTATACACCTTTGTAAGGATCTTATCCTTTAAACTTTGATCTTAGAGAACAAACACTCAACCTCTGAATCTCAAGATATCCTCTACTATATTGAAATATACCTCAATACCCTCAACGACTTTATGCTTCACTTGAACACCCTAATCATCTGAAACCTATCCTACATGAATCTCATCTAAAAGGGTTGACTAGATCTAAAGGCCAGCCAACTACCTCATAATTACCTTAATCTACTCTCTCACCAACTTCTATTACAACTCTCGGTGAGCAGTAATATGTCATAAAAATTACTTTCCTTTTCAGAGCATCTGTAACCATATTAGCCTTACCCAGGTGATATTTGATCCCATACTTATAATTTTTCACTGACTCTAACCACCACTTTTTCCTTACCCTAGTGGTATTTGAGCTCCTTTTGTGTAAAGAAATACTTGAGGTTTTTGTGATCAATGTGTATGTTACTTTTCACCTTATACAAATAATTTTGTCATATCTTAAGAGCAAACACAACAATTGCCAACTCAAGGTTATGTGTCGAATATCGAGTCTTATAGTACTTCAACTAGCGGAAGGTATATGTTATCACTTTGTCTTTGCATTAAAACTGCTCTTAAACCTTGATATGAGGCATCTGTAAAGAGATCATATTTTTCGCCCTCTGTTGGCAAAGCTAAAATGGAAGTTAATGTCGACCTCTACTTCAATTCATGAGAACTCTACTTATAGGCATTTGAAAGGAATATCTTTACGAGTTAACTTTGTGAATGACTAGACTAACTTGGCAAAACCCTTAACAAACTGCCTATAGTAACTTGCCAACCTAAGAAAACTCTTTATCTCTTTAGCTATCTTGGGTCTCTACCACTTTAATACAACCTTTACTTTACTAAGGTATACTAAGATACCATCTACTGAGACCACGTGTCCAAGAAAAACCATTTAGTCTAGCTAGAACTCCTATTTAGAAAACTTGACATCCAAGTAAATTGTTTTCCATTATCTAGGCTAAATCAAACCTTTTTCTTTCTATAATCTATCTCTACCCTATGTTTACTCAAGAAATTCATGCCAAATATTACATCAAAATTTGGCATGTCCATCACTATTAGGTCTATAACCATCTCTCGATCTCTTAGAGATATTGTCTCTCTAATCAACATACGGTTGCTATGAACCCTATCTCTAACCGACATCTTTATATTAATCTATAAGACTACTGTGAGCTCTAACACTAATTTTTTCACTATGCCACTAATAATAAAACAATGTATAATATTAGAGTCAATTAATGCATACAAAGGATTAAATGAAAGATCAATTAACCCGTAACTACTACTGGGATGGCCATGACTTGGGTTTGAGTGTTTGCATACACTTGGGCCAATCCTTCCTTAGCTATATGCATTACTAAGGCTAGTGTTGATATGGCTATATACTTTATAGCAAAGTGGTTAGACTGTTTGCACTTATAACATACTCTCTAACTAGCTAGACACTCATGGCATGTCTCTGCCCATATCTATGGTAAGTAAGAGGATTATCACGCCTCAATTGCTACTGTAATCATCTAACCCTATTTCTGGGATGAAACTATTGGCATAGGCTGGTCTAGTGCCTTTTTCTCAGGTTATCCTCTGTTTCATGGCGTTTAACCTCAATGCTATGTATAGAGCCTCTAATAAAGATTTAAGAGGATTATCTCCTATCATAATGTCTTTAGTAGTATCCGAACTAAGTCATCCAAGGAAAACCTTCAATTTGCCCTGTTTGAACTGGCTACTCTTAGAGCATACTTAGCTAAAAAGTTAAGCTTGGTAGAAAACTTCCATACATGGAATATGACTTAGAGAGACCTGTACGTTTGACTAATTTATTCAAAAACATGGAATTTAGTACATGATAATAAATACTCAAGTGTGCAAAATGGTGAAATCTAAATAAATGCCTCAAATGTATAAAATAAGTCATGACATTATTACTATTAATATGTGTAGAAATGACTTAGAAATTGATAATGTGCATAATCAAACATAAATACAAAAGCAATATAAAAATCTAGAAATGACGTTTTTGCTTATCACCTCACGCAATTGCTTAGCTAGACCGTTGGCTCTTTCACATGTTTCACTACTCACCCTAACCTACAAAACAATAAAAAAGAATGCATGGGTCAAAACACTCAGTAAGTTAGTGACCTTTCAACACCCTACATAATACATAAGATTAATAAACCTAACATTCTGTTTGTGAATCTAGATGTGGTCACAACTCAGCAACCTTGTGCCTTGACATAAGTCATCTACAAAAGTTATTAAGGCCTAAGCTAAAGTCGATATATCTGATTCTCTAATGAAAGCATAAGATACCTTGCATGTCACTGTCTATCGTGCCTTACGCATATGTCATATGACCTATTAAGCTAGTTAATTGAGAAACTCTAGTCACATAGAAAAATTTGGTTGTAGTCCCTTTCTTACCATATATGCAAGCCATAAAACTGTTGTCTAAACTATCATGGGATGACCCTTATCATGAGTATGTATGTGATGCATCCCATGACCATGTGAGGAAATATTTGAAAGTTATAATCCCTTACCATGCACACTTAAGCTGAACTGAACTAAGTGGCTTTATGCCTTGGTGCTGAGTGTATGATGTATGTCATGGATATCTAACCCAATCGTTTTCACGTACATTGCCACTTTCGCACACAACTAGTGGTAATCTATATGTGTACCTAGATTCCCAAGAGAGATAACAAATATGCATGATAGATAATTCACTCCTATAATCCCCTAAAGTTGTAATAAATTACATTGAACATAATACCAATCTCAGTGTTTGAAATCCAAGGTCATAAAATAGAATGCATGAATACCACGAATAAACTTAATTACAATACAACACATAATATAAAATAAAAAAAATGCCCCTGCCTTATGCATTGCCTCGCGTTGATCCACTAGCTCCTTATCACTGCCTCTTTACTCCACAATCCTACTTGAAAAACCACAAAAGAAAATGGTGAATGAAGCACACTTAGTAGGTAGATGACCCTACAATATCCAATATAGGAATATATATCATAAATAGTCCTAGTCTCATATGTATCCTTTGATCAATCTCATTATAATATCACAGATGTTTTCTAGCATCCTAAATGTCTATTTGAATAATCTGGATAACTAGTGCCAAACTATGTACATTAGTGTCTCTGATGCATAGTGAAAGCAATAAGACATCTTATATGTCACTTATAAGGTGTACCTTCTACATGTATTGGTTGGGTTGTAAATATGATATCATAAGGGAACAAGACCCCAAGCCTCTTTTAATATCGCATCTACATCCTAAACGTTAAGATGTTCAGCGTCGGTGCATGTATGAGCATCCTAGATACTAAGACCCCCTACTTTGGTGCATAATCATCCAAAGGTATCATGGTCACATAGATTAGCCTTGATGTTTTCACAACTATATTGCACATAACTCAGTAGCTCGATCACAATATATATAGCTTGGTAAGAAGTCACAACATCATAATATATTGTTTCTAGTTTTTTACTCAAAATTGCTTCGATTGGGGTTTATGTCATCATTCACATAGTTAGGCACACCGAAATTCCCTTTATGCCATCTTCCACATAATCGAACATATTTATCCAATATTAACTTAATATTGCTTTTGTTAGGGCTTTATAGCTCATTCCTTTATAATTCTCCTTTATAGGGGTAAATTAGTCATTTTCAAACCCATATACTCATATACGAACTCCATATACTCTTTATATAGTTCATATGTCTTTATTTCCAAATTTTCCCAAAAGTAAACTGGAGTATATCCATCACACATAGGGGTGTATTATTTAATCCATACAAGCATGTGTTTTAGGCAAATTAGGGTGTATCTTTGGGGCAGACCACACGGCTGTGTGTTTAATATCACATAGGTGTGTGTCCATTCCTAATTCCACACTCTTATGGTTTCATTCAAACATAGGGAGAAATTCACCTAAAGCCACATAGGCGTGTGTCATAAAATTTCCAAAATATGAGAGACAAACTTCTCTATATTTCCTTGTCCATTAAACAACATATCAAACACCAAAATGCGTACACCAAAATTATCATCCTACCATACATGTATTCTTCATAATATATAAATCCAAAACTCATATTTTGTGGTGTTAAACTCATGACCAAACGCACAAAAAAGATCCATATCTTATATCATAACATATAGCTAATCAAATCTGAACTGACCCCATTCTTAATCCATTTTCAACCTAATATGATCAGCTTACATCATCTTAAAAATGCACTGATTCATAATTATATAAATATTCATATGCGACTTAATCAACCCTTAATCAATAAGGTATCTTAAGTTCTCTATGAAATTTGGTCCCCCATCAATCATTCATGACATAAAACAACGTTCAAAGTCCATTATTCATGTTGTTTATTTATCTAACATGCCTTCACCATCCATAAATTGTATTACTTCATTCCATTCATATGAATATAAGCAATTTTATAAAATTCATGAGTTAACATAATTAATCAAGCATAAAATGCACCAAATCATTCATTATTCAGGTCATAATTTCCCAAAAATGATCCAAATAGGATTTCAGAGGAGAAGTCACGTAATTTACCTTTCCTCCAACGACAGTAAATCTTCAAGTGGCTTAGATTGATTACTAAATCCCCTTCAAGCACTCAAGACTCCATAAATCTCTTTCAAGTTCTTTGCTTTCTTTGAATAATCTAAAACTAAGGTAGAAATATTAAGCCAAACTCATCTAAGTTCTTTTTATTTTCATTAAAAATCACAATACACGGGTGTATACAACGTTACCCATTAATGGCACATTCCAAAATCCCCACAAAACACATCCATTTCCAAAATTTAAATGTGCTAACTATGCATAGTCATCATGCAGAGACATGCATGTTATCTATATTTAATCAATTATCATGCATTAAATAGGAAAAGACTATTTTGCCTTTGCCATCAAACACATGAGCATGTGGCCTTCCTACACAGCTGTGCAAGCCTAATTTCACACATAATATAACTCAACATAATTGCTTATACTCAAAGCCAAAAACAATAATAACCTTGGATGAATTTGTGGTTATTGATATTCTCATCTATTAAAAGAATTTCATCTTCAAAATTCACTCAAATAGTTATGGGAACCTCTATCTTATATCTAAATCCATCTCTTAGGTAGCCTCTTTAACCAAATGGTTCCTCTAAAAAACCTAAATAAGTGATAACTGCTTGTTTTTTGTTTTTAAGTTATTTAACTCATCTATCCAAAATTTGAATCGGGTTCTCCTCATAAATCAAATCATCCTCAAGTACCACATCCTTAACTTTCATCACGCAAGCCAAGTCACTTTTGCACTTACATCGTAACAACATATGAAATAAATTATAAATTTGGTCCATGTTTGTTGGTTTCACAAATCGATAAACAACCTTAACTATATGCTCCAAAATCTTGAAGGGGCCTTATAAATGTTAGAGCCAATTTACCTTTTCATCTAAAATTTAACATAGACTATAAGGAGCAATTCGTATGAAAACTGTGTCACCCACATCTGAGTCCAAGTCTCAACTCCTTTAGTTAACATAACTCTTTTAGTGATCTTAGGCTTGTTTCATTCTTTCCTTGATTGTTCTCACACCATAAATCATCTTTTGGGTCATTTATGGCTTTAAAGCCAGAGTCAAGAAATTTCACTCGCCCATCTTATCCTAATGAAGCAGTGATTTGCATTTTGTCCCATAAAATACCTTATACAAAACTATCTAAATAGTCGTTTGATAGCTATTATTATAAGAAAACTCTATCAATGGCAACACAGTAATCTAACTAGCTCGTTGATACAAATAACATGCCTTTAACATGTCTTTGATTACCTGATTGACCCTTTCGATCAATTTATCAGTCTAAGGATGATAGACGATACCAGTTGCCACTTTGTACCTACAGACCTCTACAAACTCTGTCAAAATGCCAAAATAAATTTTGTCTATCTGACACAATCACCTTAAGTACACCATGGAGTCTTACAATCTCTCTAACATAAACCTGATCCAACTGACTATGTTAGTGTTATTCTTAACCAAGATAAAGTGTGCCAACCTTGGCAAATTATCTAGAAATACATGCTAGAATTCACATACAATGGGAGTACTTTGTAAACTCAAAACTAATTCATTAATTTTATTCATCACATGCACCAGATAACTTGTATATCTTTTACTCTACATTTTCTCGCTTTCATTCTTTTGATCATCATATTCAGGATTCAATCATCTCTAAAAGTAATCTCATCACTATTTTCATATAGAACTGAACTTTTCTCTTATTGCACTTAATTTTAGCTGCATACTTGCTCATGAAGTCCATGCCAAAATCATATTATGACCGAGTATGTCAAACATAATCAAATCTATGATCAACTTTTAGTCTTTTTCAAAATCATTATCTCACCCAACAATATATGATTGTTTATACTTTTATCCTCATCGAGGTTAGGGTTGCTTGATCTGGTTATCCTCAATCACAAGGTTTTTGATCTTTCAACTTTGCTCAAAGCCTCAACATAAGATTTGAAAGGATTATTCCCCATTAGCAACGTCTAACCTTAGCCTATTAATGAAATCTCTATTTTGCCCTTATCAATATTGGCCACACCAGAGCATAATGGGTAATAATATGTAATCTAGTTGAGTATTCTTTGACAATTCTGTACTCTTATCTCAAGTCAGTAAACTCTTGGGCTCAGACATAGAACACATTAATAGACAGATACTTTCAAAAGCCTTTTTAAAATCGATCCATGAAATCCATCTGCTCGACAAGTATCACACAACATCTGTTACCAAATCTTAATAGCACCTCTCAGTAAGTAGCTAGAATATTAGACCTTTTCATGGTTTACCATCTTAAACAAACTCATGACATCATTTACAACCTCAAACCACTTATCAGTTGCCATTCACCATAATTGTCCTTTATACCTCCCTACTCATTCTCTCTTGTGGGGAGTGGCTAATCCATAATATGTGGTTGCTCATTACAATGGAGAACCTCAACAAAATATTCTACACTCTTAGATGCTTTATGGTTCTCTTAGAGAACATTCTTAATTATTTTCCTTCTTACTGAGCTCACAAACTATGACACCATAGTTGTGTTAGAGGCATATCCTTTAGTCCCTCTTTGACTTCCCCTTTAGGGTAGGGATATCCTAATCGTTACTTGCTAGCCTCTTAGATCTTCTTATATAGAAATCAATATTTAAACCAAGACAAATTAACCAAAATTTAAATGTTGGTTAAAAATAATACTTATAGTGGTTGACGTGTAAGAGCCATCAGTGTTGCATAAGAGGTTACTTAAACACTTATGCACATTTAGACACTTTACACTTTTAGGTTTTCAAAATCATGCTATAATGTCATTAAATGTAACACCCCTCTTTAGATACATACTCCTACTTAGAATAGGTATCCGAAGAAACGTGTTAAATTAAACTTTCCTCACTTAGATTTGTAATAAAGATAACAAATATGCATAATAGATAGTTCACTCCCACATTCCCCCAAAAGTGTAATAAATTACATTAAACATAATACAAATCTTAGTGCATTCAATACTTTTTCATGACATTAAGTTATAACATTCATGCATTCCAATGACAGATTTGCTCAATTATTTGCATTGATACTACTTTCTTAAAAGATCGATATTTAGGATATTTATTTATTGTTGTGGCATTGGATGGTAATAATTAGATCTGCCTAATGGCTTTCAATGTGGGAGGTAAGGAAGATCATGCAACGTGGTGGTTTTTGACAAAGTTTAAAGATTGAATTTGTGAAGTATCATAACTGACAATAATTTCATATTGACATCATGCTATCATCTTTGTAATGGTTGAAGTCTTATTAGACGTACACCATGGATGTTGCTTTCATCACCTTTATTGTGACATATGATCAAAGTACAAGTGTAACTAAAAAATTGTGTGGTTATATTGGAAAACAGTGAAGGCTTATATAATGTCAAAGTTTCAGGACATGATGAGAACATTAGATAATATTCACCTTACAACAAGGAGCTTATCTACATGAGGTAGGGTTTGATCGATGGACGAGGGCATATTTTCCAGACCATATATATAATATAATGACAACCAACATCATAAGAATTAACAGGAATTTGCCCTAAACAAATAAATTGCTTAGATAAAAATGGAAATAAAGGTAAATAACACTTTATGAAATAATTCTTCAAACTATAATTGCTTAATTTCATTTTACACAACCCTTTATACGAGGACCGATCCTAAAATGTAGAAAAATAGGACTCATTTTATAATTAGGACTCTTATTATTGCCATTAATGCTAATAGTCCTAATTACATAAGGTTTCCTATTAAATACTCCTTAATTTATTCAAATAAAAATTTCCTATTCTATCCAAACACTTAAATCATATCCTAACTTAATTAAAATTCCTAAAACAAATAAAACTAAGAATTTTAAAATAATATAACTCTTAAACAACTAGAAATCTAGAAATACTGGGAAACTAATCTCCAATTGAATTCTCTTGTTTTTTCACATGAGTTTCCACCTAATCAAGTTTCCTTTTCATATTTTGAAAAGTAAACACATCACCAAGGATGTGCCACACCATTTGCCACATGTTTGATTGTTGCCACATCATTTACCATGTCAACCTTGGTTGCCACGCCATTCCTCTTGCTTTTTGCTTGTGTCTTCAATGTTTTATGCCTTACCAAATTCTTGCTATAATATTTTATTATTGGATTACATGTTCTTGGTCTTTTAAGGATTACATCATAGGGTGAAAGTTGAGATGAGCCTGAAGTGATCTAAGGCTCGAGATATATGTATGTTAGATGTCATAAGGTTGTGTCGATGAGGTACTCCCTACACTGCTTGCTATAGGATATATCCGTAGAAGGACACCATACCTATAGCTGGGTACTAGCTCATAGTAAAGCCCAGTATGATGATATTTGATAGTTTAATAGTGATGTAGGTGAGTAGACTACACAACAAGTGTTCAAATGGCTAAAGTATCAAATTATTATATTTTATTTAGTCCGATCAGCCTAACATACAAATATAGTACATAACTTCTAAATAATAGTGTTTTTACCAAGAGATGATAGGGTCAACATTAGTTGGGGATTTAGAAAGTTGTTCCTTAGTGACCAGACAAGACATAATTGACCCAAAAGTTATGATATGTACCCTAGAAGTTGCTGAGTTCACTATCAGTATAAAGATAAAATGTAAGACTCATAATAATCATAATGGGAGTTTAGTGATAAACTTTGGATGACAAAGTTAGTATGGGTTGAGTTAATGACATTATAAGGATTATACACAAGTCAGTATGTTACACCCCTTCTTTATCCCTATATGGAATACACACCCAAAGAGTCGTGTCTAATTGAAATTTTACATGCAAAGAATCTAAATCAAATATGCTTCATTAAATAAAACTCCATAATCTCAAAAGTGCATTTATTATTTAACCAGTTAAAATAACCAAGTCTGAATAAAATTTATGTGTATGGTAAATCAATACTGAAAAGTCCAACCATAAAAATGTGCATAAACAAAGGTAGTTAACTCAAAAGGCATAAATCATCAATATCATGGTAAAATGATGAAATCATCATTGCTCTCATGCACTACCATGAGCTGACCCACTAGATCCCTTATTATTACCCCCTTGCTCTATAACTTTACCTATAAAACTACACAAATAGAACACATGAGTGATACAAACTTATTAAGTAAGTAATTCATATAAGTCAATCATATATACGATAACTTTTACATGCCTTTTAATTCTCAATTTGTGGTCTTATAAATGTTTTCTTAGCATCGTAGATGCTCATCTAGATTATCTCAATGCCCAATGCCTATTATTCAGTAGTAGTGTTATCTTTGATGACTACTGCCAAATAATGTAGGTTGACATCCCATACGTCTAGTGAAAACAGGTAATATCCTAAATGTAACCTAGAAGATGTACCTTGTATATGTGCTGACTGGGCTTGGGCTAAGGATATTATATCAAAGAGCAGTGAGATCCTAGGCCTCTCCTTCCATTATACATGCATCTTGGATGCTATAACGCTCGTTATCGGTGCATATTTATCCAAAGGTATCAAGATTTTATATATATTAGCCTAAAACTGCTTTGATCAGGGTTTATGTCATTGTCTATATGGTTCGGCACATCCATACTGATTTCCATCAACAACAGCCATTGTTAGAGTCTTATCGTTGGCTTTCCTTATAATAATCCCTTTTAGGGGTAATTTAGTCATTTTCAAGCTCTTATTCTCATATTCAAACTACCTATTTTCCTTGCTAATCTTCTATGTTTTTATTCTCAATTTTTTCCAAAAGTACACAAGTGTGTATCCTTTACACATGGAGGTGTATTACTTAATCCACATAGCCAAAACCCTAAGTGCACAAGTGTATTTCTTTAGGTAGGACACAAGGTTGTATGTCTTATACCACACAAGCGCACATTTCTATGGCTTGCTTTAACATGGGGTCCTTTCAAGCATACACAACTGTATGTCAGATGACACACAGGCATTTAGTATCAATTTTCTAGATTTATGAACTTTATTCATTATATAATTTTCGACGTCCTACTCATATACCGACATTCCTAGATTACACAAACATACTTCCAACCATACATGCAAGGTTTTAGCATCATTAGCTACACATTACCAAATGTGAATTCATGGGATATGCTAATTCATTTGTAACTAATACTTATATTAATTAACCATGCCACTTAAACATGTTTCAATCCTTGATAACAACATTCCTCTATTAGCAATATTCTACAAATTATTGACAAACAATCCAAGCTACAATAATCAGGACTTATTACATAGATATACCAATGCCAAACTTTGAAAACACAAAAACCACAATATAATGCCTAATTATCATGATGCCAACTCGTAAGACTACCCCATCTCCTTCCCTATGATTTTCTTATCATTAAATACAACAAATAATCTATATTTTATCAACATCAACATGTACCATGTCATAAATCAATTTTAACAACAACCTTTTCTTCACATCATTAGACAAAACAATACCAAGAATCAACCATACAAGTATATTTATTTACACACATGATTATAAAGAACGATCTCAATTATTCAATGAAGGCACTCATCCAATGTGAACATACAACCAAACTATTCATCTATACTAACAAATTAAACCTCTCTTCCAAGATTTCAAAAACCTTTACATGGTTTTGCTTGATCACCCAAAAGTCTTTTTGCATCCAAGAATTCAAATCTCTCAATATCTGCTCAAACTCTCTATTTTGTTGTGGAGAATTAGGGTAAAAGAATAAGCCAAACACGTTTGTTGTCCTTTTTATTTTCATTCTAGATAGCAATACACGAGCATGTATGTCGTTGTGTGATTAAAGTCACGTTCTAAAATCTCCATAAAAGGCATCCTTATCTCATGTTGGACCTTAATGTTTTGATGATGATAAAAACGTAAGTTTAATATGTTAATATATCCAAAGAATGCATAAATGCATTACAAAATGGACAGAGTGTGAAATTTGTAGATCAATCTAAAACAAGAAAATCTTAGTCGTATCTCTCTCGTGACCAAGCCGTGCGTTAACCTTTCAGTGTTTTAGAAATAAAAATTACTTGAAAGAGCAAAAGTCTAGCCGTGCCATTTATCTTGATCAAGATGTCCCAACCATGACATTTAAAATATTCTCCTAGCCATGACAAATATGGCCCAACCATGACATTTAAAAGATTGTCCCAGCCATGACCATTAAATAATTTCAACTCATGTCACATGTCATTCATTTAATGTCTCAACCATGACACATAAAAAGTGTCCAACCCTGATCATTAAATATTCTCAACTCATGCCATATGTCATTCATTTAATGTCCTAACCATGAAACATAAAAAGTGTCCAGCTGTGACCATAACCTCTTCCCAACTAATGCCATGTGTCCCAATCGTACCATTTATTTAATGTCCTAACCGTACAATTTTTCAAAACCTCCTAACTATGACATATAATACTGATCCAACTTTGACACATGTAAAATCCTCCTAGCTATGTAGTTTTTCAAAACCTTTCAACTGTGTCGCACTCTAATCCAGTCTTGCACCTCTTTATCTTGTGTAAAATCAAACCTGTACCTCAATCATGCACAAGTTGGCATGTACCCATTCAAGCTTCTGGATTTTTTATACTAAACATAGAAGTGAAGTAAGCCACCCTTGACAAGGATTTGTTGCTGTACTGAGTGCATTTAAAACTATCTGTTATAACTTTGATTGAGGTCTTTTTTATCAAATTTTTTAGTTGTTTTTCAACGGTAACTCAATCTCAATAGAACATTACTCAACCGTATAACCTAGCTCTATAAATTGAGCTTAGATTGAAGAGCAAAAGGTTAGATTTTTTACACGCGAAAAAAAAAGAAAGAAAAACTAAATAGACTCTAATTCTTTGTAACTCTCACCAAGGTTTCACTTTATTGATTCAGAGTCTAAGTGCACTCATCTTGTATTTACAAACTTATAGAGGCATTCAATACTTTTATCTCTTTGTAATTAAACCTTTTAGGCGTAATCCTGTATCAACTAGTGTAATAGGGGCAATCCTAAATATACTACATGTAAAAAATTTCCAAGAGACAATAGAACTCTAGGCGATTTGATTAGAGAAGTGGACGTAAGAGGTTTGCAAGAGAAAGCTCCGAACCACTCTAAAGTTGAGCTTTTCTAAAACTCAATTGTTTAATTTTTGTCGGTTGTTTGTTGATTAATTGCTTAAGTTGTTTTGCATTGTTTACTCTTACTTATTTATTGTCGTTGTGTACTCTGAAATTTTACTTTGTTATTGTTCCTTATTGCTTCTGTGTTCTATAAAATTTTATTTTGTTATTGTTATTTATTGCTACTATGTTCTATAGAATTTTGCTTTGATATTTATTGTTGTTCTACATAAAATTGGTTGTTAAGAAAGATTTTTTTTTTAACAACCTATTCAGCCTTCTCTAGGTTCATATTAGCCATACAAAAGTGTTTAACAATTGGTTCTATGCTTCTTCACCATGATGGGCAAATTCCCTTGAGCCACTGAAAAAATTGAAACCCTAGGGGAAAAATACAATTTTTTAAAGTTTAATTATGGAGAAAAATTGTTAGTTTTCTAAACTAAAGGGAAAAAATGATATAATTTTTTGGAATTTTAGGATTTAGTGATAAAATGATAATTTTACCCTTACCTCTAATAGAAAATTCTACGAAAGTTAGCTCATGAGTTGATGTTTGAGTTTTTAAACTACTATGAGTATGCTTTTGAGATTGAGATAAAACTTGGGTGGGAAATAGTCCTTTGGACTAAAAATAACACACAAACTTCTATAGTCATTTATATTAGATAATTTTATGGTTAGATCAAAGTCTAGTATTGTGGTAAGGAAATTTTGTCAAACTGTAATAAAACATAAAAATTACAATCACATTTTCTTACTGGTACGTAATTTCACAACAAATGAAATTGTCAACCTTTAAACAAGCCCACAAGCTTAATCCAGCCTACATGTCACTAATATGACATCTCAAAATTAACAATAGTAATATACAAATGCAATTGTTATAATTAAAACTACATGCCTTAAGTCACTAAGTTGCATTAAATTTCATAATGCGCATTATAAAAAATATAAACAATAATGATTTTAAAACAATGTCAATAAAACATTATAATTAATGGAACAAACATAACTCCCACTAGCCCAAGAATAACCCAAGACTTTGATCTCCATGCACTTGGATCTTTTATTGATCTTATTATTCTTTGAGTAAAACATCACCACCATGTTATCACAAAAAAATATAATAATCCTAGTTATAGAATCCACAACTCATAATTTGAAATTATGTTCTAAACTATCTGATATAATGGTTGTGAGTCTAGTCACTGTACTCCAAGATATACTTGTTCGGTGAAGTCAAGTAGTGATCCCTGGTAATAAAAAAGAAAAATTGAAATCATGTTCTTGAGCCAAACTTGAGTTGATGCTCTATAGCATGCTACAAACTCAACATACATAGTAGAGCTAGCTTGTGACTAGTATTTGTTTAACGCTTTTTTGTGAAAAAACAACCTTGACTATCATAAAGATATTTCTTGACGTTTCAATAGATTGAACACTCATTCCATAGTCAAGAATATGCTCTGGATAGAGTTAAAAATAATCGTCTTGATAGAACACCTGTACAAAGGGTAGAAATGCCGATTTTGATGGTTTACACATTGGAATTTTATATAAGAAGCCCTATATCAAGATGTGCATTTCCCTTATAACTGCTATTTTCAATTCTAGAGAGTTAGATCTTGATTTTCAACCTAATCCCTCTAAATCAGGGGATCTAAAGCATTAAGTTTGAGTGAATTGTTTCATTTCTTTGGAGTCCAATCTCCCTTTGTCTAAGAGTAGTAATTTTATATGTGATTCATGTTAATGTGATTAGGTTGGCATTTAAATTGATATACCTAGAGTTAACTGTGATCTTAAGTATGTTACATATAGTGGATGTAAGAATTTATGATCTTCAAACAACAGAATCATCAATTACAATTTTTAAAAATATTAAAAAAACATAAATCCCTACATAAATCTCTCTCGTAGATTAATTAAACAACAAACATACATATAGGCACTCAAAGAGTGTTTATAAAAATTATATTTGCGTTGACGACTTTTTTGTTTTTCCCAGTCGTTGGAAGGTATAGAAATTGCTTTAAAACCAAACGTAGATCCATACCTCAATATCTATACAAAGCACAATCAAATAAGAATGGAGGACAGAATAGTGCATATCAACCTGTTAGAGCGCAATGCATATGTAGGGTGTTTGGGATGTACAGACATGACACTATTTTTGTATTGGCTGCAACATGATCACATGGATCAAGAGCATTATTGCTTGAGAAGAAACACAAGGAATAAGAAGTCAACCTTAACATTTGTAAAAATTAAATTCAGATAATTTTATATAGTCAATCTTGGACTTTTGATGTCATACCAAACATTTCTTTAGGAGAAACTTATGTTAGGGAGTTGTCATTTCTTAGAGACAACCTTGTATTTTTGCCATCACATGAGACATTTTTTTAAGGGAAAACTATATTATTGAAGTTATATTTCCATGCATTTACTAGCCATAGGGATTGGTGGTGGACTTTATCCTCGTACATTGACCTTTCATATAAGAGAGGGTATGTTATTCAAATCCTAGTATTTTGTAAAGAAAATCTTTCCCTTTACCACTTAAACTAACTCATAGGGTCTTATTCTTCTCTTTTTATTCTAAATGAATTTCACTCTTAACTCCCTAACGAACTCTTTTTTTCAACACACACACACTTAGTACTAAAATTATTTTGTTTGGTTTGACAGGAAATAAAAGATTTCAATAATCTTCTATTACTATGTGACAGATAAAATAAGAGGTAATATTCACTTTATGTATTAAAAAATTACTAATGTAGTTTTAATTTTGTTATAATTATATTTTTATTAATTTTTTAGAACTAAAATAACTTAATTTTCAATTAATATAACAAGTAACATGAAAATATTTTAAAATAATTATACTGAAGGCGTTTAAGTAAAATAATTTCTTAATATTTTTTTATTACTTCCAACCAAACACAATAATTATTTATATTTATAAATTTTTATCAAAATTTATCAAATATTGTAACAATTTATACCTAATAATTTTTAAAATAATTTATATAATCTTTCATTTTTTATAATAAACAGTACTTATACAAACCGTATCTTTATCTAAGTTGAATTTTCCTGCTGTTGCATGATTAAATCTTGGTTGTTCGAAGTGACTTCATTCATTTCCAAAACTTATAGTATGAAAATGCACTATTTAAACATGAATACTAGTGACAATATCCATTTCTTTTCATACGCATACCTAACAATATTCGAAGCTCAATTTGAAGTATTATTTACATCAAAGCCATAGCAACTAGTATAAGAACACTCCAGATATACAATGTCACATTCTTTTCTTCCTCCCACGAATATCTAATCCTTGGGATTCTATTTTGCTTCTGGGTTTGTTGGACAGAAATCCAACCTCATTGTACTTGCTTCAATTGCTGTTATATTCAAAAGAAACCTCATGATCTTTGCTAGCTAGCTACAACAACAACATTCCTTATCGTGAAGTCCATTCATATTTTGCTTCCCTTATTATAAATGTATGACTTTGCAAAATACAAGTAGACCACAAATTCTATAATACTCAGTCCAGCAAGAAGCCAATAGAAGTAATCAAGATGTCCCTTGTTCAGATTATTAGGGAACCAGCTTTCATGGCCATCTCCACTGGTTGCTTTATCAATGGCAGATACTAGAAAGCTGCTAAGAAAGCTACCAACACCGAAGATACTGAGGTATAGTGAGAGACCTACACTCCTTAATTCAGATGAGACTTGATCATAGAAAAATTCTTGAAGACCAACCATGGTGAAAGCATCAGCGACACCAAACAAGATATATTGAGGAATCAACCAGCACACACTTACTGGAATTGTCACATTTGGCTTGTCAATCAGTCCATATTCTTTAGCAGTTTTAAGTCTCTTCATCTCAACTAATGCTGCAATCACCATCGACAAAACAGATAAAAACATCCCAGTTCCAATTCTTTGAAGCATTGTAATGCCAGAAGGTTTCCCGGAGAAGGTTCTTGCAATAGGAACAAAAACACGGTCATAGATGGGAATGGTGAGAAAAATGGCAAGGCTTATGAAGGATTGAAGTGAAGCAGCTGGTATGTCAAAGGTTGGTGTAATTGATCTGTCCATTGTAACTCCTTGCTTTGTAAAGAAAGTTGAAGATTGAGCAAACACAATGGCATAAATCAAGCTCGTAACCCATATTGGAACAAGCCTCAGAAATGCTTTTGCTTCTTCAACTTCGCTGATGCTACACAACTTCCCATATTCCTTTGAACCATCTGGTGCAAGAAGGGCTTTGTTGAGAAACCTGCGAGATTTTCATTTCAGTATGATATATTGACTGCATCAAATGTTCTAAAAACAATTCATTAAGAATTTAGAACCACCAGAAAAAGCAACAGTCCTGGAAACAAATAGAGAACAGAGTACTTCTCCACTAACAAGGGATCCTCTTTATGGTTGCATCAGTAATATCTTTGTACAAGTTTCATGGTATTGCATGTGTACATGTTTATCTGATGGTAAGCAGAAGATGAAGTTTCACCAAACCTAAGAATTTTAATACAATAGCACCGTAAAAATATAATTATATATGACTTTTCAATGTTATAAAATGTTATATAAAGCAAAACAAAGTGATTAGTTTTATGTGAAATTTTAATCCTTGAAGAATAAATTTTCACTCCTTTCAAATTACTTTGCAGTACAAGTTGCAGTTGTGCACGAACAGATCTCATATAAATTTTCGGACATCATATTTCTTCACAGAATAACTTGATGGCTTGAGTTCTTTTGTTTCTTTTTAAATTTCAAATGATTCAAATGTTTTCCTTACTTGTATTGCTCAGAATTTTGATGTGGCAAGGTTCCACGAGCTTCCTCTTCAAGAGCTATAGCAGAAGGAGTAGTTCGCCAATTCCTAGCAGCAGCAACAAAAACACTACCAATTCTCACAAACGGGCTTTTCCCATCACCTTTTATGCTAAATCGATAAGTCTTGGTTCCAAGCAAGAAAATAAACAGGGCAATAACCATCAATATACATGGAAGTCCAAACCCAAGAACCCAATTGAGGTTGTCTTGGATGTAGTTTAAGATTATAAGTGTTAACAAGGTTCCCCCACAGATTCCGAAATACCACCAATTAAAGAACGAACTTTTCAGCTTGCATTCCTCTGGATCCTGACCATCAAACTGATCCGCACCAAAAGCCTGAACACAAGGCTTGTGCCCTCCTTGCCCAAGTGCTACCAAGTACAAAGAGAAGAAGAATAAAATTACTTGGAACTGATATTGAGGACATGATTTGATTTTATTTGTGTTTTGGCAATCAGAAGTGTCGGGCAATGGCAACATAGCTGATAAAGTCAGCAAGCCCAGTCCCTGTTAAAATCATACAAATTCAGGTCAATACAGTGAAAGCCAAAACATGAAAGAAACTTGCTAAGAGAAAGCACTCAAATTCTTTCTCAGTAAATCACTTGATTTAAAACTTAGCATTAACATATGAGCATTTAAAGTTAAGAACTTTAACATACAATCAAAACCAAAATGTCAAAAAAATACAAGCCTACTTTACGATGAAACAAATCCCACAATTCAGAAATGAATAAACTCACCAGAATGTACATAAGACTGGCGACAACAATAGTACGGTAACGTCCAAGGAAAGAATCAGCAACAAATGCTCCTAAAAGAGGCAGAAGCGAGGCCGTGCCTGACCAGGCGTTGACGTTCTCCGCCGCCGTTGCAGTGGACTGACCCAGTGGGCCAGTCAAGTAGGTAATAAGGTTGGAACCAATACCATAATAGGCGAATCTCTCAGCCATCTCAACAGCAATAATGAAAGATGCAGATCTCCAGCGGCCAGAAGTGGATCTTTTGGCTGGTCGGCCTTTGTAGTCAACGGAGCCATCAACGCTATCTTCAAGAAGCGGAGTTGCGGCGTCAGGGAGAGTAGGGATGTCGTCCATCATCTAAAGTAAAATCAATTAACAACCAAACTCTAATTCGAGGAACAAAAATGGTATTTTTATTTCATCTGTATACGTGGATGTGGACTCTCTGGCGTAGATTTTGCTTTTAATAAAAGTAGGTGCAAAAATAGCATATACAAAGTTTTTTATAAATAATAGTGTATTATAATTTTTTTAATTTAAAATTATTTAATTATATTATCATCCTTTTATTTATAATAATACAATTACAAAAGACACGTAATAAATCTTACTAATTTATGTTCATATAAGGGTTTATAGTTTATTTTTATATATAATTTTATTTATTCTATGATTATTGATGTGCGTAATTAAATGATTTTATTAGTTATTTAATTATACGATGATATATGATTTATTTATTCAATTAAATACTTAAAATTCAAAACTAGGTACACATACTTATATCACATAGTAATACTACACATATACAAATTGTATACTAATCTCTATAAACTGAGATGATAGCATTTAATCGAGTAATTTTAAATTGAGAAAAAAATAAACAATTATATACTTAATCATAAGCTATCAACTAAGTTTGTACATATAAATTTAAATAATTTGATTTTATTCATATATATCACATATCAACTCAAAAATATTCTTTTAATTGATATTTGAAAAATTGTAAAATTATGTGTACCTACTTTAAGTACACAAACAAGTATATATTTGATGTGTGTTATTATATGATTGAATTATTTTGAATTAATGATAAAGTAATATCTAATCACATAATAACACAGATTGTGTACTTATTTATATACTTAAAATAGATACACATAATATTGGTCTTTGAATAAGAATATCAATAAAACTATATACATACTTATATATGTCATCACATGATTAAGTAATTTTAAATTAAGAATAAAGTAAAATACAATCATGTGATAACACATGTAAATATATACATATTTGTGTACCCAAAGTGAGCACACATAATATTGTTCTAATAATATTATTATCATTTTTAAGCATCTTTGTATAAATTGGAAATCATGTACAAAGCCCAAATAGGTGCTAGCTATCACATAACACTAAAGGTATGCATAATTCGGTTCAATCTGTAAAATCAAACCAAATCATTAAAAAATTACAGTTTGGTTTGGTTTGGGTTATAAAATGTAGTTTAGTATAAATAAATAAATATATATATATATATATATATATATATATATATATATATCATTCTTTCTCACTGGAAAATAACTATAGCTCCGTCACCATCTTTTATGGTCTCGGTCATCATCTCAAGCTTCAATCAATTCGTTGTCATTAGACACATTTAAGTTGTCATTTAACTTGCCATCACTAATAAATCGTTCGCTTGCTTTTGTCCCTTTCATGGTTATAGATGTATATTGAGTTTCCAGCTTCCAGTTGTTGTTTGAGCTATGAATTTACATTAGTTGACATGGTTTAACTTTCAACAATGGGACATCAATAGGATTGATCAGTTTTTCAATGTCAAGGATATCAATTTATATGTTGTAATTATAATCTTGCTCTACGATAGAAGTTATAAGATTAGAATAGTTTCAATAAATAAAAGAAATAATTTCGTCATATCCTTGGCAATTTGCACCTTTTCATTACCACTCTTTTGAACTTCTGTTCCTAGCAATACTCTCATGTTTCTTTTTTTATTTCACACTTATGAATCCTCCATAAAATTATATGCATTCATTTTAAACCAACTAATCGAAGTTGTATTTAGTCTTTGTCTCGATAAATGCCATCATTTCATACATGCATTTGTTACTAATCAGGTTTGTGGTTGGTTGCTAGCCCAACTGATAACATAATGTCATATATGCATTTGTCATAAAGCCAACTGATCATAATTGTGTTTAGTCGGCTTCCCATGCCACTTTAGCCTTTTCAAATTATAATTTGATAAGAAGTGAAATATTGGTTTTCCATTTATTCAAATGATTATTCTGTTAAGTTTACACAAGTGATGATGGTGCAGTGTTGTTTCATGTTCAAATTTATAATTGCGCTGAGTAATGGGGAGAAAGAAAGGTGTAGAATCGCCGCATTGTTATTATTAATGATATAATTTTTGTTTTGTTTGAATTGTTGTGCAATTGAAGTTGAATATCTTCACCAGAAATGTGTTACTAGAGTCTTATGAATTTTGAAATTGATAGACCTTATCTTATCTTTATTTATACTCATTCACAAACTTCATCTAGAATTGAATAAAAGTGGAAAAAAGATCAAGAGTCAATTTAAAGACATTTTCTTAGAGAGTGAAATAAAGGAAATATTATGTATCATTTGAGATGTGGTAGCTTAAAGAAAAGGGATCGGTTTCTAACTGGTTGATGTCTATAATCTAGTGAAATTTTAAGGTGAAAAATGAATGTTTACTTTTATATTGTCAATTAACCAACTCTGAGTTTGATTAAAGTAAACAATGTTTATGCAATATTTATTTAGTGTTCTATATTAGAGACTATAGATTATAATGTTGTTATTATAAATTAGGTATGTTGTGTTTATGATGTTATTACTATAAATTAAGTATGTTATATATGTTGTTATTATAAATTAGGTATATTGTGTTTATGATGTTATTACTATAAATTAAGTATGTTATATTTATGATAGGATTATTATAAATTAAGTATGTTATGTTTAACTATTACTTTCACACAAAAAAGATATTATTGATGTCATGTACATAGATAGGTACAAGTGAAATATTATGTCTTTTGTCCTAGATAACTATAATTATTTTATTTTTTATTGAATATGAAATATTAAAAGTGAATGATTTTTATTCTGTTCAAATCGTATATTTTTAATTTGGTTTGGTTTGATTTGAAAATTTTCAAATCATTTTTCAGTTTGGGTTGAAAAATATTGTAAACCCACCAAACTAGACCTTGACCACCCCTATATGACATGTCCTTGGGTTAGAGCAAAAAACAAAACTCCCCACATGACCAAGCATAAGTTTACCTAACCTTTCTTGATTAGCTATCTAAAGACTAAATGTCAACAAAGGGGAAATTAATAAATATAGTGATTTTTTATTCATTCTATACATTTTTTACTTTTTTTTTTTCATTTTATAATTTTAGCTAATCAGAAGCGCTTAATCAAAATTCTCCTTATATATAAAATGAGGGGAATACCTCATTTTCATCACTTTACTTATGTGGTCCAAGTACAAGTATAGCTCAAGTTAAGGTGAGTTAAGCAATTCAACCTCTAATGTATCTCATGCAAGTTTCAACCAAGACTAGAATTTAAGGTAACAAGTAAGCAATACACAAAATAACAAAATAATTTACCAACAAGGACCCAAGGCTTAAAGGACAACCGACTAGCCAAGGGGTTCCACCACCAAATTCTAGCCAAAAAAGAGAATAGACAAAGGATCAAGTTTGCTCAAGCAACAAGAATAGTTTTTCATTCAATAATGTCTAACCTTTTTACATGAAAGAGTCAAGCAATAATAAAATAAGGTTTCTTGAGATCTCAACCCAAATAGCATTAGATTATGTGACTGCTCAAAGAGGAAAGGGGACAAGAGGCCACCTAAGGTGTCATCCATTGCCCTTGTCAAATTGGGTAATTCTTGAGCTAACCAATTGTCATCTTTTCTCCTTTATTAAAGCCTCCTTTGACTTGCTTGCAATTCCCATGATGAGCTAATAAATTACTAATTTACATAAATTTAGCTAATACGTAAGTAAATAAACAATTTCATTAGGCTTGGATGCTATTCTTGAACCCAAGTGAGCACATTACACCTAATTAAGTGATTTGAACCCATTTGAGCTATTATAGCCGAATGGTATGGAGAATGAGCATGAGCTTGGATATAGTTGATAGAGCTTGATTGTAGAATATGGGCCGACTCCATATCATTTACCTGCCAAACTCTCTTACCTCTCACATTCTATTCTAGTTTTTTAACGATTTTGACTCAAAATCTTTGTTATCGTTTACTTTTTTAGTTAAATTCATCTCTAAAATGGCTTAATAGATTAATAATCTATTCATTTTGTATTTGTTTTTGGCTATGTTTATAATTGGTTAGATTTTGCAATTTTTGGTTTTTGAGTTTGGAAATGGTTATTTGTTGATAGAAAATGCTTATTTGTTAGGTAAGGTGCTGATTTAAGTGTTGAGATTGATATTGTTGTCGGAAAATTTCATTTTTTTTTGTTGGTGAAGGGTTTGAAATTTCTATTTTGATTAGTAAAGCTTTGGTTTTTTTAAAGTTTAAATTGGTTTGTAGCGTTTGAAATATTGTTTCTGGTTAATGTTTTAGTTTATGGATTCAGACAACATAATTTGTCAGAAATTGCAAAAAATTGCTTGTTGTCAGCAACGAAATCGGGGTAGGCGCGACATGCCTATCTTGCGCCTACCATTGTTTGGGGGGAAAAATTGGTAGCTGGATGCAGTCGCGCTTACCTTGAGCCTACCATTGTTTGGGGGAAAAGGTAGCAGACGCCTAAAAGGCAAATTGATATGTCCTAGACCCCACCTACCACTGTTCAAGGAGGAAATCTATAGGTCGGATGCCTATGGGCGACAATTGATATTTGTTACAACTCGCCACCATTGTTCATGGTACTGTACTTGGTCCTATTTACAAAGCTGTACATGTTAACTTTGACCAAAATTTTAATAGAAGTGATTGTGAACACTACTGTCCTTATTACTATTGTCTTTATATTTAATGGAAAATTTAATGGAATTTACTGTTTATTATACTGTACACAATACAACTTTTAAAATTTTTTTATTTTTCATTTTATTTGACCAAATTTCTTGTTTTATTTGTTTTTGTGTATTGCATTATTTTTAGTTATTGGTTTTGTTTACTAACTTATGTTTTTTTGTTTTCTTTTTCCCAGATTTCCAATAAATAACCGCAAAGGTGAATTTAAATTCAATGATGCCCACCAATAAAGGGTCTAGTTAACAATTTGAAGGCACAAAGAAATGATTGCAAGCATCAGGGCAAAGTTAACTATGATCCAACATCGACTACTTTGAGGGACAAGTTTTGGACATCTTCTTGATATGGAGGAGCACTAGATTATTGTCATGCTATTACATTGGGTCCTTTTTCCTATAGATTAATTAAGGAGATCCCACACGAGAGTTTTCGTTTTGGTAAATGGAGTAAATGTTTGTTTCATCTTGGTAAAGTTTGCACTAGTTACGAGATTACTTTTTAGTGAGTACACCAACTTCCAATCATACGTGTTAGTGTCAAGGAGACCTAGGTTGAGGTGGCACTATTTCCCTAGTTTTGCATCGGTATCATATAAAGATTTACGTGTAACTTTTGAGTCCCAATTATAGGGTGACAATGATGTGGATGTTGTCAAGCTTGTTGTCCTCTATTTTCTACATCACGAGATTATGGGGACATATAATAGAAAGGTGGCTTCGAATCACCTCTTATTTTAAGCTGATGATTTGGATGCATACCATTATATAAGGGGCTGCATGGTGTGGAACTTGATGACTAAATCAATTTTGTGGATTGTATAGAAGCAATACGAAGACCATTATATAAGGGGCTGCATGGTGTGGAACTTGATGACTAAATCAATTTTGTGGATTGTATAGAAGCAATACGAAGATGTTATCCATCAGTATCCACCATTTCTAAACGTCCCCCTATAGTAAATTATGTGTACCTATTAATTTTTTAGGTAAGGAAATTGTAGATTTTTTTTAAGAATTTGAAAAAGTTTTCATTTTCATTATCTACTAACTTAAATTTATTTTCTTTCATTATGTAGTTATGGATATGTGAGACCTTGGAAAATCTAGGTGATTTTGTTTATTGCTTAGGAGTTGGTAGGGTCCCTTGGATATTGAAATTGAGGACCACAAATCTCCTAACTTGGGAGGACACTATGATATTTTTTAAGGCTCCGATGGTATATAGTTAATGAAACACTTTAGGTATGCTTCGAGAGGCAATTTTGTCCTTTGCCTAGACTTATATTCGAATTTGAAATAAGTAGGGCTAAAATTAGAGTTAGAATTTAGATTTTGACTTGATGTGCAACTGTGCAAAGGGAGGTGTATGCCTATACGTTGACTACAACACAAGTTGCCATGCTAGCAAAATATAAATATGTATGCTCGTACATCATTTTTTTGGTTAACCAGAGACCTTATCAGTATTTTTTAGACTAGTAAATCCAGTGCATAGTAACCGGACCCACAACCACTATACAAGGTAAGTTATGGTTTCACAAGCGTGACAAAGGTTCGAATTCAAGCATATATGTACAGTCATGTATGACTAGAGAATTAAGATATTGACTTAGGGTTTTTCGAAGAAAAAGATAAACAATATTTAGGAGATGTATGTTTGTGCACCCAAAGAAAGAACGCCCATATATAAACTTTTATGTATATATGTACTATAGGCAAATTTCGGGTCACTAGAGACTGGAGTGGGTAACGAAACACAATAAAATTTTAATAAATAAACACATAGACTAAATATCCTCTTGCTCAATCATGTTTTAGACAAAACATACATAAGCATGGCAAACCAACCATAGGGTGTTTAGAATATGATACCTGGGTTTGATAGCTCATTCAATCTCTGCATGGCAAGAAAATCACTTTTTAACCCACAGTAGAGCAATACGTTGGTATCTACATGAAGCATGGACAGAAGGAGGTTGAAATCATACATAAAAGGCTGTTAGGGCATTATGCACGAGGGGTGAGTAAAGGGTGAACAGACGTTCAACTGTTTATTTTTCAAAAGGATGTAAAATTATACAATCGTGTATTTATTTATAAGATGCTATTAACAACAATTCATAGTCGTATGTTTTATTGTTCATCCTTAATCCTTATCCTACATGATCTATGATTTGTTTAGATCTTTCGGCACAGATTTGGATAAAGTTTATCCTAATCTAATTCACCATGAATAGTTATGCGTAGGTCATGAATAGGTTATTCATGGTCAAGAAAAAAGTCAAATTGGGTTAATTCAATCTTATTGGATAAGCTCAGTCTATTCCCAATTTTACCTCAACCCAAACACTCTAAAATTATCACCAAATAACTTTATACCACTACAGTCCACATCAACTCCTATATGCATGTGACCTATAAGCTCTCTATTGTGCTAATAATATATGGATTTGGGTTGAATTTAGATATAGACCAAGATTAGACTCTAGGAAGACATCATAACCATCCAATCAACAGAGTGTTAGTGAAAAACTTTTAAGCCTTGTAAACTTTAAGGTTATGTATAATACAATTTATTCATCAACCAATATCTGTCGAGGCTAAGACATAGATATGTATCTATCTTAATGACTCCTTGATATGAACTGATATATTTTAATAATCAAATGATTTAGATCAAGCTCTAACCTAATCCCACTATGGCTATAGATTCAAGTAGTCATCAATGTTTTCAGTATTCTCATTCAAGATATCTTCTCTTATGCTCAAGAATGACAAATTTTTATTGATCCACCATAACCTTTATACAAATCTCAGTATGACTAATCTCCACCTTCATAGTTATCCTATAGTGACACATTGGGTGGTGTTAAACCATGCCGATCTTTGTACAAGATAGGTTGGGATCTCAAGTCTAAAGATTATAGTACCTATGAGTTAGATGATTTAGTCCATAGATATTAGAGCAACCATCTACATAAAAATCTTCAAGTTGGATTTGTTTGATGGACATGTCTATAACGTCCACCTAAGTGTTACACTAAGCTATTGGTTAACACCTTCGACACGTGAGAACTGTTGTCACCTTTCGATGGAGTTGTTTAACACTACAATAATCTAATCTCCATTACTCGTGCCCTTGGTCAAAGTAATGCCAAGATTATAAACATTTCTAGAATGACTATCTAATATGTTCATAGGGTTTCCACGATTAATCATTTGATCCATTTATCACGATTATACTGTTCTAAGGATATATTAGTTTTACAAACATATTAGATATAACTTAAAATGAATAAATAATACAAACTTTTATTAATAAATGAATTAATTACAATATAAACATGTACAAATCAATTGGCTCTGTGGTACTATCCAAACACGCCAATGAGGAGTGAGGCATGACCATACATGCAAGAATAAGAATGTATCGTGACTTCACAATAGTGATCATACACCTTTACACATTACACACCTGTACATGGTTAAGTGCATGATTGTACCTAGAGGAAAATGTGCACTCGTGACTTGGCTATATATAGGTCATACAGACTAAAACCTTGATTGATTTTTAAATAAAGATTAAGGCCTGATGAAATACTTAGAGATGATTGATAAACCCATGTAGAGATAGATTAAGACTAGATTGATGTCTGGGAGAGTTTTGAGTGATTAAGTTTTGATAGAGATTCGATTATCTTGAGATATTTGAGATAAGTTGATACCTACATGACATAGATTTATGAGATGATAGTTTGGTTGAGAGAGTATCCAAGACTTAAGCACATTAATAAATAGGGTATAGTTTGTCGATTAGTATCCTTAGAAAGAAAGAAAATTATTAGGATTGTGTGTCATTGATAGGCTACGACCTAACAAGACATATAAAGTATGTTATTTAGGTTCTATTAATTGATACGCTAGGACTGTGAGTCTATTGATTATTAGAGAGATAGGATAACTAAGATTGAAAAGCCTTAGAGATTGGTCACTAGAGTGGGTACAAAGATTCCTTTTATTTGGTGGAGATCTGAGCAACCTTAGATTGAATAAAAACAAAACTATATTAGAAAAGGAAAGGGATAAACATGATTGATTGATTGTAGGGTAGATTATTTCTACGTATTGAGTATTTGCACTCACTCTCCTCCTTTTGATTTTTACAGGTGAGAGACATAGAGGTGACAATGACGAGTTGGTAGGTTAATGAAAGAATGACATGTGGTTGATGGACTTATAAGGACTTATTGATATTTTGATTTTGATTTATAATTTGATTTGAAAGATTATGGATTTCATTTAGTACACATTTGATTATTTATTGGATTTAATTATAAATGTTTAGGATTGAACCTTTAGAAAATAGGCATGTAGGATGTTGAGAACACAAAGTAGTATATAATTCTAGCTTATTTAAGTTGATTGTGGTGCCTTGATAGTTTACCTACTTACCGAATGTTTTCACACACTTATGTGTTCCCTTGTGTTGTTTTATAAGTAGAAGAGGTTAGATAAGGGCATGTAAGAGGTACATCCGCCCAATCAACATGAGAGTTACATGTGGAAGGGTCATTCATCTTATGTCTACTTTATCTAGTTTTTAGTTTTCTTATGCTTTTAGATGAGACATATTTGTATTTGTAGAGTTATTATAAGATATAATGTAATCCAAACATAAGCATAGGTTTATGTTTTAATCTATGAATGATGTGATTCAATTTATATTATATGACACATTTTTGCATGCATTTAAGTATTATTTATCATGATTTAATCTAAGAGTTAAAGTTTATTGTTTGTTGAAGTATATATATATCAGGGAAGTTTAAATCAACAAGTCTTTTCAAGTCTATATTGCCTTCAGGAGTATGTTTCTAGATAAGAGTGTCACACTTTTGTAGTACAGATATTTGAGATGTTGGGAATTAGTAAAGAACAGGCATCCATGATGCTTGAAATTATCCAAGGGAAAACAGAAAAAATGTTAAGGATAAAGGAATAATAGTGGACCATTAATTATTTACATACATGTTTATGGTGCCCTAATAAGTTACCTATTTACTTAGTGTTTTCACACTCATGTGTTCTTTTATATTGTTTTATAAGTAAGAGATGATAAATACAAGGCATGTGGGGTATAAATCCCATAGGTATGCCTAAGGGTAATATGGTTTTTTTCCTCATTTTTGTATTGAGTATATATGTATTTAGTGGTTTGTATAGTCGTATACCTTTGGAGTGTATGCTTGTACATACATAACCAAGAGCAACATGGTCTTTTGTGTTGAACACAAAATTTGGCTAATTGTAACTAAGATATGATCGTGCATATAAGGGATGCACACACGTACACTCGTGAAAAAGATAAACATCTATATGTCTAGCAACATACGATCGTACATAAAGTGTGAATATTAGATAAAAACGATTTTTGGTGATTTTGAATTATGATTTTTTTCCATGAAATTGTAGGTATGCTCATGCATGAGAGCTGCATGATTGTACATGGAGTTTTTAGTGCAAAATAAAATGAGGTGAAATAGGTGTTTGCCTTACTTTTGCGCATTGTATATTCCAAAGCAAACTCCAAAGAGTTGAGATAATTTAAGTGCAATCAAAGGACGCTAGAAGAAGAGTATTTCCTAGGATGAAAAAGACTTGGTTATGAGTTGATTTACACTTGGGAAGATTTAGGATTAGAGGCATACATGACTGTGCATAATGAGGTATACACTTATATGTTGCCTTAAACAAGCGCACCAGTGTGAGGCAAAGGAGTGCACATCCACGAACAAGTTTATGTAAGAGGTATGGTTGTGATACTAATATGTCACTCAGTTGAGGTATAAGCTTACCTAATTTAAGTCATGCCCATACATAAACCAATATAGAGGTATATGGAGGAAGGAAATAGTTACCCTTGTACAAGTTCTAAAGAAATTACAATTCTACTCTTATGTTATGTGTAAGAATGAGGACAAAATTAGAGAGGCCTTTTGAAGGCAAATTGAGATAGCTAACTAATTAAATATGCCTAAATGTATGAAAGACATTACAAACCCTAACCAAAGTAGATTTGGGTCGAATTTAAAAAGTGAGAAAATAAGGATATGGCTTAGTACGTGAAAGTAATAGGGCTAAGTGAGAGATAAGTACCCATTAGATTTATCATGCATTTGATGTTGAGGTGCCTTAGCAACTCCTTTCAGTTAATAGGTAAATGGTAATGAAGAGTTCCACTAGTTAGTTCCTGACATGGTCAATAAGATGTATCATATATGAGCCCATGGTAGTGGTAATTTGAGGATGGTAATTGTTTAATAGTCTCACAACTATGCATATGTGGTAACGAAGGGTCTACGATCAAATTCCTCATGTGACTAAGGTATTAACAATAGTTGGCCTGAAGCCTGACTTGTAATATGTGAGGATAACTTAGATGGTATACATTTTGGATGTTGTATGCTTTCAGAAAGCAATAGAGATGTCGAGATCAGCTTGGGTACTAATCATATGGGATGACACATATATGGATATAGGGCATGAGTATGTTGTAGTTGAATGGATAGGTATTTTGGATGCTAGAAAACATCTAAAAGTAACCTTTTTATAAGTTATAATGGAATATTATATTGAGATGTTATGTGCAAGGTACCAAAAGTTCACCTACTTATTGAGTATTTTATCACTCATGTGTTCCTTGTTGTAGTATTGAAGGTATACGAGGTCAATAGTAGGACATGCATGGGAGCTTGTGGTCAGCCTTCGGAGGTTGCACGAGTAGAGCATTTTAGTCATTTTTTATGTTGACTTTCAATTTGTGTTATTTATTATTTATGCATGATATAGATATTAAGTTTTGTGTTCATACACTATTTTATGGCTTAGGTTATTGATGTCATATATGATATTGATATTTATAGGATTTGAGGTTATTTAGTTGGTTTGTTTATATACCTTTTTGCATGTTGCATGTTAATAAGTTTCAAGTTAGCTTGGTTTATTGATGTCATAGATGATATTGATATTTATGGGATTTGAGGTTATTCAGTTTGTTTGTTTATACACCTTTTTGCATGTTGCATATTAATAAATTTCAAGTTAGCAAGTCTTTTTGCGTCTATATTTCACTTAGGGCATAGAGAGTTACATGAGGATGGACTAGTCATGTTTATGTCCAATTTATCATATTATTAGTTTATTTATGTATTTTTGGTATGCACATTTTTATGACTATATTTATGGACTCAATACATGATATGTATGGACGATGTAGTCTTATTTATATAATGATGGATTGATGCCTTTTTCAATGCACAATTATAGGAAGTGTTGCATTCGCTTAAATGTTATTATTTTGCTGCATTGAATGTATGTTTAGAAGTTTAAGTAGATATGTCTCTTTGAGTCCATATTATATTTGGGGGTATGTATTTGGAGAGGAATGTTATAGTCAGTTCAACTAAAATAAATTTTCTTGGTTTGAATTATCAAAACCCACAATGGCCAATATGTTCTTCATTTCATCGAGAATTGTGAGTTTTTACTAGTTAACTCAATGATGATCTTGTTTTTGTGTGTTGAAGCCACAAAATTCAAATAAGGTTGTGATAATTTTTCTTCTCTATTTTTTTTTCTTTTTGGGCTTATTGTACAATTTTCTTCTGCTCTATTTCGTCAAATTGCATTTGTGATAAGATGATCTAACATTGGTGAATTTAAATTTTTTCAAAATTTTAAGAAGAGAAATGATTTTTTTTTTTCTAATGGAGTTACGTTTGAATGAGTGTTTATAATTTAAGAATTCAAGAAGTGAAAACTTAAGGGTTTTTTCCTTACAAATGATCATCACATAAAGAGGTGTCTTTTGTTTCATTTTTAGCTAATGTTATTGGACATTAAATGTCATAATCACTTTGATCTCGTAAGGTAATCCATTTTTTAACTTTTTAGCATTTATTGTAATACAGATATGTTTTCGCCCTATCGCATCTATCTTACCTATCCTACGCAAAATACTCTTAACCTTAATTTTCTTCTAATTTTTCACAAAATTTAACTCAAAATCACATCAATTTTTCATACTAACATTGATTTAAAGTAAATGGGAGGTTAAGTACCATTTTTAAAACAAAAATTAACTACAAATAATCAGAATTGATGAAAGTATGCGTGGTCACTCCTACCACTCCAACCTAATACCTATTAAAATATTTTTGCATATTTTGCACAAATTTATCTCTAAATGATTTAAACAGTGTGAACAATCATACTTATAATTCAAATTAACAATAACAATTTAGAGTTCATGAAAAAAATAAGGTAGGTACTTACCCAAAATATATATATATGTGTGTGTATGTGTGTGTGTGTAAAGTAAGAGTGAAAAACATGGAGTATAAGTGAAAATGAAGGGTAGGTATGATGGATGGTTGGAGCGATCGCTCATACGCATGATTTTATCAAATTTTCAGCAAATTCAAGAAAAGCTAAATGTGGTATTATACTCCTAATTAAAATACTTGATAATGAAAAAAAATGGATGAAATACTAGAATTAGAGTTAGAGTTATTCATCCTAAGAGCAAATCATGCCTACCCCAATAAATCTTTAAATTTTGGACTCAATTCTTAAAAGAAAAAAATAAGAAACAAACATAACAAAATACTTGCTATTTCAATTAAGATGAATTTGTTACCATTTTTTTAACTGACTTGTAGATGAAATTATGGATGAGTAAGTGTCTGTACAACTAGAGGTTACTTAAGGTTAAAGATAATGGTAAAATGAGTATTAATCTGGGCTCTTGGCTATGTTTGTGTAATCCTTAGAGTGTTGGCTAATATTTTATAGACTCCTTATAATTTGGTTATTTTGATGAATAATCCTTGTAGTGTTGACTAATATGGTATAAACACCTGTTTCACGAGACTTGGTGCTTTATTTAGATATCTATTTTAGAGTTAGCAAATCTTTTTCACACCATCAGCTACCCTACATCATTCAACGATAATTTAGGTGTGGAAGCAAGCATTTGGGATATATTCAAGGTTCAAGCTCAAACAAAAGAAAACAATTAAAGAAAAGATAGTAACAAGGATATATCCTTCATTCGACCTTTTCACTCTTGACACTTCAAAATAAATCCTTGGAGAATGTGCGTCACTGGCCTAATTAGAGGCATTTGTTTGTAAGCAAATTTATACTCAAATCACACTTAGGCGGAATCTCAAATAACTATTGTATTGTGCAATATCTGGATAAACTATTGTGTTATGCAAAATCTCGGATAAACAAGTGAAAAATCCTGACAAAATTATTATATTAGCAAAATTCGTATCTAATAGAACTTCAATGGGGTGGGTTTAAAGAAATGGATGTAGAGAGCTATGAGCTCCTATAAATTGCTGGACCATTATTTTTCCCTTCACTCTTTACTTCTACCGCATATTAAATATTGTTTAATTGTTTATATATTTGTTAAAATTGATCCTAATTGATTAAGTTTTTAGTTTCATATAATCTTTAGAACTCCTATTCCCCTCCCATTCCCTCTAGAATTACTTAAGTTATCTTAGTTTTACAATAAATGAATAGAGATTAAGAGAGAAAACTTTATATTATTACTCCCGATGCTCAAAAAGAATGAACACAAATGGATTAAAACTAGCCATTTATACAAAGCCTATAAGTATATATGACAGTTTAGATTAGTACATTTTTGTTTAGATGATCATAGAAACCAAACAATGTTATATTAATAATAAAATAATAAATTATCATATTCCCTTGAACCAAACGTGTGTTTGGTTCAAATAAATTTTTATTACTAAATATAAAAAATTATTAATATAAATGATTACTATATTTGATAGTATTTTAATACTTAAGGTTAGAGGTGGTAATCAAATTACTTTTTATATTATCACTGATAATAAAAAATTATTGAATTATTATAAAATAAACCAAATAAACTAATATTAATAATAAAATATAAATTACTAGTGTAATACTTGATTACTTTGAACCAACTGCCTGTAAGTCATAATAATTACCTTAAAGCAAAAATAATTAAACATCAAACTATCAATAATGCCTATAATATAAGTCATATCAAAAATTTAGATGCAAAGCCTATAAGTATATATGACAGTTTAGATCAGTACATTTTTGTTTAGATGATCATAGAAACCAAACAATGTTATATTAATAATAAAATAATAAATTATCATATTCCCTTGAACCAAACGTGTGTTTGGTTCAAATAAATTTTTATTACTAAATATAAAAAATTATTAATATAAATTATTACTATATTTGATAGTATTTTAATACTTAAGGTTAGAGGTGGTAATCAAATTACTTTTTATATTATCACTGATAATAAAAAATTATTGAATTATTATAAAATAAACCAAATAAACTAATATTAATAATAAAATATAAATTACTAGTGTAATACTTGATTACTTTGAACCAACTGCCTGTAAGTCATAATAATTACCTTAAAGCAAAAATAATTAAACATCAAACTATCAATAATGCCTATAATATAAGTCATATCAAAAATTTAGATGCACATAAATATATTTAACAGCCAAAAAAATTAGATACAATTGAATATTGTTAGCAATTAAGAAGATTAGATGCAAATAAATATTGTTAGCAACTAAAAAATTTAGACGCAAATGAATTTTATTTGCAACTAAAAGAATTAGTCATAGACAAATGCAGTTCACAATTAAAAACTTAGATGCAAATGAATGTCATTGGTAACTAAAACAATTAGTCAAAGACAAATGTCGTTTGCAACTAAAAAAATCAAATGCAAGTGAATGTTATTCACAACTAATTTTTTTTGGTAATTAAAGTATATATTAAGAAAACAATGCAACTCCAAAATGTCACGAGAAACAACCTAGGCTTGCCTTTCCGAGGAAAAGACAACAAATAATCACTAAGAGAAGATGGATTGCACCTTTAACAAGGACATGAAAGTTTTCCTCTTTTAAAGCCTATCAGAGTTCCTACAATGATAGGATTCAAGATGAGGTACAACCCAAATCCATACAAGTTCTCTAGACAAAACCAGGTGCAACCCAGCCTAAAATTCATTTAAAAAAAAAAATCTATGCAATTTACAAGTGTGTAGTTTCCACTCAATATGACTCTCTAAATCTTTATCATCCTCCCAAAGAGTTGGAGAACTCTATAAATCCTATTCTGTCTCAATGGCATAAAACACCACAAGATAGTCCACAAGATTTGATGGTAGTAACACAAATATAGAAATCCAAAGAGAGAATAACTTTGCTCATAAAGGAGTGTGTTACAGAAATAGTGGCTTCATTGGCAAACATTAAGAAATCTATTGAGAATGAGTCTATCGCCAACAATTGGAACAATCATCATTCAATCTTTATGTAGGCTTGCTTTGTTTTTGTGTTCTTTTGGTTCCTCTTTGTTTGTTATAGATTTGTTGTGTTTAGTTGTTGATGCCTTTGGCACTACCCAAGGAGGTGTCTTGTGGAGTGCTTATTTTGGTGTTTTCTTCTCAGCTCCTGGTGTTTGTTTCTCCTTCTTGGTTGATAACTATCCATCTCAGCTTAGTTAGCTCCTAAGTATAAGGTTACTCTTTGTGTTTTAAAGCTTGTCGTGTGTTACCTTAGCTCGGGGTCTTGTCTGTGGCAAGTCTTTTTATCTTTCTCAGGGGTGGGTCCCATGGAAGGCTCTTTTTGGTGTTAATAGATATTTAATTACCAAAAAAAAAACACAAATGTAGAATCCTGACAATTGGCAAAAATTGGGAAGAAACTAGATACATCTCTAAAGCCTTAATAATTTCCATAGAGGAAGCTATTGATGCAGCAGACTAATAGGGGGTGCAGCCTTGCAAACAAACTGTGTGAGACCTATAAAATATCTTTTGGACTCTTGAGAATCTTCAACAAAATTCACTACCCAAGAGAATTCCAACAGTTCAATTGAACAAACATACCGATTGGAGCAATAACCTCAAATTCTAAGTAAGCAGATTCAAAAACACTACAATCAATACCCTTTGAAGAGCAGCTAGACTCAGGACTAGGATTAAAGCAAATTTTATAGAGTTTGAAATTGGTTTCATCAAGCTAAGAATAGTAGTAAGTTGTAGAATGCAAACTATTTCCACCATTTGTACTTTGAATTACATTGCTGAAGTTTGAACAATTGTTACCAGAATTAGTCTTAACCGATCTAGTGGGTTAGATTTTAGTGACTTCAGAGGAAGTTTGCTCAAAATTTGCTTCTTTCTCCAAACCATCAAAAAAGAACGGAGTGTTAGAAATTAATGCATGTCATTCTGTAATTAAAATCTGTAAAAATAAATTTTATTTTCCTGGATTTTGATTTGTTTGCCAATGATCCACATCAACATGAGAAATTGATATGACTCATTTCCACGACACAGTTTGCTCCATACACTACTATTCTAATATAGTATTATTGGGATATTATATTTTGTTCAGTGTTTTTGCTTATGTATATGTAGGAGAGGCAAAGAACAAAAAAAATGGTGTTTAGTTTCTCTGTGGTAGGAGTTGGGGCATTTATATATACCCCTAACTGCCACTTCAAGTCCTAGTTAATTGCTTATTGGTAGTTAATTGTAAATGGATTGATCGACCCGTCATGGGTAGATTCAAACCCACCCAATATCTCCTACTCATATATGATAAAAGACCTAAATCAAATATTTTGACACATAAATCTCATACAACAGTACCTTTCATAATTGTAAATGTGTCGCGCGACCTCGCGAGCAACTTGTACTTAAGAGCTAATTACTATGCATTTATCAAGAGTAATATGGTTGTTTTAACCCAAATAAAATATAATAAAAGGTTAGTCTTATTGGACCCTAGACTTACTCGATAACACTAGCTCTTTTTAATCCTTCAAATTATTATTATGTTATTTTCTTATGTATCTATAATGAAGTCCATTCACTCATATGAGTAACAAAATTGACTAGCCAATGGATATACGTAATATATAAGTCTTCTTCTTCTACTCGAAATTCTCAATTTAAACTTAATTGTTTTTCTAATAATGTTTCATAGACCAAATTATGTGTAGTCATAGGTGCCAAGCTAAAAGAGAAATACTAAAAGTAAACATCAAACAACAATAAAGAGTCTAAAGATATTAACATGAGGTAAACCTCATAAAGTCTTACACAGTGAAGGAGTAGGGATTCATCCTCTCACTACTTCAATTAGTTGTGTTATTTTTGCACACATAGCATGAATTATATGTTATAGTGTGTATTCTCCATAAATGTCATTAAATCAACACTATACAGATCTTAGTTCAATTGTTACACCCAACTCCTAACTTGAGCTTTTAATCATCTTTCCAAACTTGTAGGTAGTTATATTTAGGCCAAATGACTATTTCCCACCCAAGGTTTGATGTTTTCTCAAATATCCCCCCTTTAACTATGGAAACACCAAACACCCACCCATGACCGGTTAAATTTAACAGAACCTTAACGTATGAAAATTTTATCTCTTTTTGCCCCCCTAAACTTTAAAAACTAAAATTTTCCCCAGCCTAAGTTTTAAAAAATGACAGTTTCACCCTAGGATTTCGTTTTGAAATCTTTGACGACATCTCCGGCTCCATTACCGACGGCCTCTCTCTCTCGAAGCATCCTCTCCTTTCGGTGATCTCTTTTCTCTTATTTGGAGGCCCGATCGACATCAGAGACGCCTTAGGAGACGAAGACGAAGACGAAGCCATCATCTTCGTTTGGGAAGACGAAGAACTTCGTCTTCCTCGACAATGTTCTTCGTTTCCCAAGGTGTCTCCGACGCTGATCGGGCCTTCAAATGGGAGAAAAGAGATCGATGAAAGGAGATGATGCTTTGGGAGGAAAAGGTCATCGGTAATGGAGCTGGAGATGTTGTCGGAGATTTCAAAATGAAATCCTAGGGTGAAACTGTCATTTTTTAAAACTTAGGCTGGGAGAAAATTTTAGTTTTCAAAGTTTAGGGGGGCAAAAATAGATTATATTTTAGTTTATTTTTTAATATTATAGAGAAAATGATGATTTTACCCTTACCACCGTTAATTTTAACTGCTCATGGGTGGGTGTTTGGTGTTTCCATAGTTAAAGGGGAGATATTTGAGAAAACATCAAACCTTGGGTAGGAAATAGTCGTTTGGCCTTATATTTATTAAGAACTTACATTTAGCATCCACAAGTTATTTGGATGTAGGGAATCCAAATCGGTCATTTTCAATTTTATCTATTTATGACATCATCTTGATTGATCATCATGTGACCTTATCTAGATTTATCATCATGGTGACATTTTAACATTGACAATTATTTTCTCGCAAACTTTGTCTCTTATTAGCACGTTCTCTTAGTGCTACTTTTCTCAAAAACTATGCTTAACGCCAAAGGCGATTACTCATACGAGTGAGTCAATCTCTAACTTATGTTAAATTGTAATCTTGTTAAGCTTTAAAACAAAAACAATGTGTATACAGTGAAAACCCAAGAATTTCGAGATACAAGTTCAAAACAAATTGAACTTGAATTTGTGGTTTTCGACGTTATGTCTTCGGTACAATATATAAGCTCAACAATTTATCAATCACAGTCTAGGCAATCCAAGAGATTCAACATGTATAAGATACACATTTTTTGGAACAAGTTTGGTCAAAGGATCAATGACCATTCGATACATAGAAATATATTGTATACTCATTTCCCTTTTGCGAATGATGTCTCTTAAAAATTATGTCTAGTGTTGATATGTTTGATTTTACTATGATTTATTATGAAAGCTATCTTTGCTTGATTACAACAATGGATAATTATTGCTCTAACAATATCGTCTTGTTTACTTAGATTCATGAAGAATCTTTTTAACCAAACAATTTCTTGCATAAGCACTGAACAAGCTATATATGTGGCCTTCATTGTGGATAAGACTACGCATGTCTATTTTTTATTGCTCTAAGATATGAGACCCTTTTGGAGTAAGAAAACATAGTCAGAATTGATTTATGTTAGTCTAAATCATATCCCTAACTGGCATCTAAATAGCCAATCAAATGCAAATTCAATCCTTAGTAACATAAACAATAATGCATAGTGTCCTTTAGACATATCAATCCTTTTGACAACCTTTCAATATTCTTTTCCAAAATTTAACTAATATTGACTAACCAGCCCAACCACTAAAGCAAATGTCTAGACATGTACACACCATAATATACATAAAAAATCCAATGACATTTGAATATGGTATTATTGACATTTTTCTTTTTTTAATTGAGTTTTGGGACATATCTCTTGACTCAATGATTTTTCATTTGACAAATGAGTATCAACAGGTTTATAATTTACCATATTGAATCATTTTAGAATTTTTTGAATATAATCCTCTTGTGATAGAGTTAAAAGTTATTTTGAACAATCCTTATAGATTCTAATTCCAAATATATAATCTACCACACCTGTATCTTTCATGTCAAAATTCATAGATAACTAACCATTAGTAGTCATCATATACTCCAAATCTTTTCAACTATGAACACATCATCTATGTACAGAGATGGAATTACAAATTTGTCATCAAACTTTGTCACATAGACACAGTTGTTTTGTTTAATCATTTTAAAGTTATAAAACATTATAACCTTACGAAATTTCAATTACCACTATTTGAATTGCTATTTTAGGTCATATATCATTCTTAAAGCTTGCAAACTTTGCTCTTATGACCTTCAATTATGAAATCTATTCGTTGTTTCACATAGATTTCTTTGTCAAGTTCTCCACTAAGGACATTTTTTGATACAACTCTAAATTTAAATGTGTTACTACAATTAGAATTAAATAGATTGAAGTAAATTTTATAACTAGTGAAACTATTTCTTCATGATCTATATCTTTTCATTAAATATAATCTCACTATAAAGCAAGTTTAATATTTGACTATTAAACCTTCCACTTTACATCTAATTTAGGGAATCCATTTGTTCCTAATAGATTTTCGATTTGGCGATAAATCAACCAAAATTTAGACTTGGTTTGTTTCTATGTATTTTATCTATTCTTCTAATGCATCTCACCATTTTTCCTTATTAGAAGGATAAGACAACTTCTTTTATGCTTTTAGGTTCTTCAACATCTTAAGGAGTGGTAATAAAAACTTTGTTTTCAATTTCAAAAACATTGTTTCGGTATTTTTGGATGTTCACTTCTAAGCAATTGAAGATCATCATTCTTACTATTTAAAATACATTGAACTTAATCTTATTGCTAGGCAAACAATTGAAGATTATTACTCTCTCTATCCAAAATAGGTTAGAGCTCAATCTTATCTGCTCTTACTATCTAGAACAAGTATAGATACTACCTCTTGAGACTAAACTAATGGTCATTGAGATATACCTATCCCCATTATTCTTCCATCTCATGTAGATGAAACCTTTATCAATATCATCCTTATTTGAAAAAACATCCTCTATGCATGTAGCATCTCTTGATACAATTTTAATTAATCTTTTAGCAGAATCCTCCATAACGAACACATACCCATTGAAGTGTTCATCGGATCTTACAAAAATACATTTCTTTCTTCTTGGTCCCAATTTTCCAAACTTAAGG